>NC_079515.1:15724313-15834446 GCF_000801105.2 Raphanus sativus
TCTTCTTTGCAGCACGTTTGTGGCTTGACAACTCTGACTGGATCATAGTAAGTCTTCGGATCGATGAGTGTCAGACATAAATAGTTTGTCTGCATGTTGCAAACTGCTCTTACAGTTTCCAAGAAAGCTCTTCCAAGCAGTAGAGAAGAATTCCAGTTAAGCTTGATGTCTAGGACATGAAAATCAACTGGAACTAGGGCATTACCAATCTGCACCATAAGGTCTCTGATGATTCCTCTTGAGTTCTTCTGAGTACAATCCACAAAAGTGAATTGTTCCTTCGATGGCTCTATCTTCAGACCTAACTGATCTGCCATAACCTTAGGCAAGATGCTGACTGAAGCTCATGTGTTACAGAGGGCACATGGAAACTATATCCCTTGTACTGAGCAGGGTAGAACAAACTTCCCAGGGATAAACTCTTCTTCTTCAATGTAATCTTCTCCTTCATCTGCTCTCTGACCTGATGAAACAACCTCTCAATATCTGCTTCCGTCTCCTTGGTCTCTATGAAGAACATCCACAATCTGTGTGAGAAATATGCTTCCTCAAAAGGTTTGTCTGCTGGAATCCTTAGAACTCTCTTTCTAAAGTTTTCCAACTCCTTCTCATTAGCTCTCCTTTTATAGTGCTTGAGAATCTTCTCATTCATTTTTCCTTAAGGTTCTCTTTGCACTTTCCTTTTCTACCTCCATAGGCTCTGATGTATCCACAATCAGGTCTGGTGGGTTTTTGGAGGTTTGGATTGGGGTTTGAGTGCATTAATTCGGGCCATGTCTATCTTGGGTAACCACACTCGGTATGTAAGTGTTGAGCATCGATCGATGTCGGACTGCTCATGTCGATCGATGACGGGCTCTGTGTGTCAATCGATACCAGGTTCTGTGTGTCAATCGGTACCAGGTTCTGTGTGTCAATCGATGAAGAGTTCAGGTGGGTTAGGGTGTCTACCTGCAAACTCCTCGTGGGTCATAATCTGGACTAGTTTGCTCGTGGCAGTGGACCTTTCGACTCCGACGATCAATGTGGAGACTCAAACATCGATCGATAGCCATCGTCCCATGTTGATCGATAATCATCATCCCATATCGATCGATGACTAGTGCTTGGCGTCGGTCGACACCAATGAGAGCTGCCGATACTCATGGCACTCTCTACTTCAAAGTCGCTCTTATGAAGTTTCTCATGCTTCACCACTTTCCAGAAATCATCATCTATGATGGCATTCACATGGTGTCTCACTAGTTCTTCCTCTGTCCCTTTCACTAAAGCTTCCTGCCTCCTAATAGCCTCTCCTGCATGAATCACCTGTGTCTCTAACTTCCTTAGATGAGCGTTCAAGGTGTCAAACTTTGCATTCAGGTTGGTGTAGGCAGAATCTATCTTTCCGTTGAATTCCACAGTAAGCCTATGCTGACCTTCTAGAACCCGATCAAGCATTTCGTCGATTTTGCTCTCATGAGTAGTTGGTGCTGGATTCTGATAGAAAGAGTTACCAATTCTCTTGTTGTTGCTGTAGTTGCTGTTGTTGTAGGGCTTCAGGTACTGTGAATTCTGACTGTAGTTGCTCCTCTGACTGTTGCCATAGAAGTTTATGTTTCCACTATGATTTCCAGACCTCTGAAATCCAGTGCCACTAATGAAATTCACATCGTCCTCTACACACATTTCCTCATCAATCTCTACAGCTTCTACATCTTCTGCAAAGCTAATCTGCTTCTTAAGAAGTCTTTGAACACTATCCAGTTTGGCTCTCACATCGTCCATCTGCCTCTTCCCAAGGGTAGTGGCCGATTTTCTCCTTTCATAATCAGTGTTTTTTGGTGTTGTTGCTAGATGCCAAGTTCTCTATAAGTCTCATAACCTCTTCTGGATTCCTGGTGTTGAAGTTCCCTTTACTAGCTGTGTCTAGAGCTGTCTGATATGCCATATCTAAACCTCTGAAGAAAGTGCTGAGCAACTGCACTTGGTTGAATCCATGGTGTGGACAATCTCTCTGATAAGACCTAAAACGAACCCAACAGTTCCAAAAATACTTTGTAGGCTCATGCGTTAATGTAGCAATCTTGCTCCTCAAATCCTCTAAGCACGCCTCATCAAAGAAATTATGCAGGAATGCATTTTTAATGTCTGCCTAGGATGTACGAGATCCTAGTGGTAACTGCTTAAACCATTGTGAAGCTTATCCAGCAATAGAGTACTTGAATATCTTGCAAAGTAGGTAGTCAACAGGGACTCCATTGGCTTTAATAGCAGAGATAAGATCCTCGAACCTTTCCAGATGGTCCATAGGATGCTCATGGGGTGTCCCACTGTAGGGTGTATGTCCCACGAGTGTGTAATACCGAGGCTTCACCTCGAAATCAGTCATATGTATGTCTGGATGATGAATAGCGATCTATTGGCGTATAATTGATCTGGACGGTTGTAGTTAGCCAATGATCTGTTTCGACTAGCCTCTTCTGCAGCCTGAGCAGTAGCTACATCAGTTTTAACTCCTGGATCAGGGATTGCAGCCCCCTGATTGTCTACTCTCTGACCTGCTACATTACGCAGGTGACCTTCCTTGTCACGTAGGTTCCCATTCTCGTCTCGCATGAGAATCAAAGTCGCAACCATGTCTCACGGCTCAGCATCGATTGATGCGCGGTGTGCGGTATCGGTCGATGTCGGGTGGGTGATGTTGGTCGAAGGGTACTGAGAAGTATCGGTCGATGTGGATGAATGAGTATCGGTCGGCGGTAGCTGAAACTCGGTAGATGGTTGTTGATCAGAATCGGTCGATGCACTGGTCGTGGCGTCGATCGATGTAAAATGTACCTCTTTGCGGATTAAACGTTCTAAAACAGCGGGATGAGTAGACATCAGTGTTTTCTCTTTGTTGCTTCTGGTTATACTGGGCATGTACCTGAAAAGCCAAAAAAAATTTTTATCAGTTTCAAGCAGTAAGTAAAACCTAGACTTCAACTAAATCTAATGGCGATCAAAGCTCCCCGGCAACGGCGCCAAATTTGATAGCTTGCTCAAATTATCCTAGATCAACAATTATTCTCATCAAAAGAAGTCAAGTTATAGTACTTATAGATCGAATCCACAGGGATTTGGGGCACAAACTAGATCTTATTATACTAAGCTAGGTTAAAGATTTAAAACTGTAAATTGCAAGTAAACTAAAGCTGTGAACAAGACAATTACTCGATTGATTGATTGAGGTGTTTAATAGTTATGATGAATGCGCTATACTTAGGGTTTCTCTTATGTGTCGACGTCAAACGCTGGTTGATATGGTCATCTCGGATGAAATCTCTAAAATACTCAAAAGTACTCCAAAATCACCATCTTTTCTCCAATCACTCTTGAACCTGTAAATATGCTTTCTAGACTCCAAAACATAATTAATCTATCCTAAAACTCCTATATACCATGACTAAAATCAGGTAAAATCCATGGTATATCAAATTGTAGTTCTCAAATCCAATAGTCTTATTTCATCGAAATGGATAAAATGTCTTTTTTTTGGTCAGCAGAATGTAGTTGAATCTGATTAAGTTAATGATAAAAAAAATATTTACACTAGAACAACTTACAGATACAACACATGAAGACCATAGCCAAAACTAAAACTAGATAAACAACTAACAATTTCACATGTGCATTAAACAAATCAACTTAACAAATTGTAGAAATGATCAGAGGTTAATGATGGGGAGTTGTCTCTGCTGAGCCACATGATAACTTCCACATTCTGACCCAAGACACCACGATTTACTGATGCTGCTTAATCACACCTTCCAAACGATAACATATTTGAAGATTTTGACCTCTAATTTTAATGAATTTAGGTGGATATAGTTTGACGTCTTATTTTAGTGACCATATTTCTAACGATTTTCTATAGATTATCAATATATCAATATTTTGATATTCATATAATTCGATATATTATAAATATATAATTTTAACATAGTAGTGTTAGATTAGCAGTTTCTAGTAGTTGGAAAGTTACGTAAAGGATCTCTCTCTCCTCTCTTTTAGAGAGAGAAATTTTTTCTCTATCATCCTTCTTAACAGTGATAAATCTTTCAGAAGGAATAGAGAGACAGAGAGAGATTTTGTCTTTTTGATGTGTATATTTTTGATCTTAGATCGAATCTGGTCTTTCGCTAGGCGAATCAGTTTTTCGTTAGGCGACTGTTATGTTTATTTCGCTTTGGCGATCTTTTTTGTTTTGTGTTTGAATCCATAATCAGATTTGTTCTTTAAGGTTTTTTTTCTTGATTTTGGGTTGAATCAAATAAACTTGCTTTTCACTTGGATTTTCATTCTAATCCCATCTTGATACCGATACAGATTCCTTATTCCACCGTTCAGTTCATCTGATTTCTACGAGAATCAGACTTCACTATGTGTTTAGCCATTTACGACGTTTTGAAGCATCTCTGATGGAAGAAGGTTGGATTAGATGGATTCCCCAGGTCATTACTTGAAGTGGATTCAGAAGAACAGACGTTATAGTAACGGTCCTGTAAAGGATCTTACTTCATCTCGACTTATGATTCCTCAGTTTTAACTCCGGTTGGGTGAAGGTTTTCTGTTCAAGTTTCAGTAGTCGAAGTGGGAAGCAAACTAGGAGAGTGCAAGATTGAAGGTATAAAGCTCGAAGTAGTACGATCATGGAAAAGGTTACGCCGGTGATTCGAGTTTTTCCATCCTCTGTGGCGGCGCGTGTAGTTGCATTTCCAGAAACTCGAATTGACAGAGAGAGAAGACGCGTGTCTTGAACGTTGTATGGAGGGGAAGACGCGTGGACTTTGCGTGTCAATAGATTATGTAAACTAGGTCAATGTGGGCTCAATTTACGTTGTGCTTTTATTTTCGAGTTTTGTAAAAAAATGGTATTGGGGCTTTTAATTTTCTTGTACTCTTTTCGGATGCTCAGTTCATATTTCTACAGTAAAATGATTTCAACATAATATAATATATACATAAAATTTTCATCTAATCCAAGATTTTCAAGATTTTCATTTATATTTGTAAGAAACTTTTATAAAATACTATATACATGTAGTATCATTTTATAACTGGGTTGGTCACTTAAACGAAAATGATATAACTATATAAATAAACTACATTAAACACTAATATAAAATATTAAAATTCATTCGATTTTAAGCGTTGTAGCTATTCCAAAAGTGTTTCTTTTCTATTGAGAACTACAATAGAAACTCTATTAATTAATATTCGATAAACTAAAAAAAATTAATAAATTCCACCAATCTGATATTAGGTAAATGTAAATATGACACAATTAGATAGAATAATATAATAATATTTTTTAAAAACTTTATAGAAATAGATATAGTCTCAATGTAAACATAAATTTATAATTAATGTATTTAAAGTTTATATAAGTATAAACAATAAATTGTATAGTTTTTTATATATAATGAAGTTTATCTTTAATTTTTTGAAGTCATAATATTTTAATGTTATTATATCATTTTACACCTAAAATGCATTTACATCTACGGAGAGTATCCTTATATACAAAATAATTGAATATGAACAATATAAAATTAGTATCTATAAAATTTAATCAATATATACACTGTAAAATTAAATATTTTTACATAAAATATATATTAAATCATATAAGTATTAAAGAGATACTTTTGTAAGATAATAACTCTATAATCTATATATTTTTTACTGTACCTAATTATAATTTGATAACTGTTGCAAATGTATATTCTATTGAATTTATATACTTTTTCCCTTTTTTTTTGTTCTTGCATTATATAAGGTGGTGTTATTGAATATTATAATTTAGTGGAGTTGAATGTATTTTAAAATTCTAATCAAATCTAGCTAGTGTTATTAGATTAAAAACTTATTAGATGTAATTTTAAATACATTGAAGAGGTGTTACTGAATCGAGTAGGTCAAAGTGATTTAGTGTAAATGTAATTGGAAGTGTTTTAAATACATTTAGTTAAATTCTGTAATACATGATAGATTGATTATTATAGGTTTTAATAGAATTCTTTGTATCTTCAAATCAATGATAAAATTAAAATTCAGAAATAAGTTGTTATTGAATATTTTTAATAAAAATCCATTTCAAAAAATTGACCAAAGAGTTATTTATGTAGAATTTATTTAAAAAAATTGAAGTAGTTTATAAATTTCAGTGTTCACCTTGAATTTTTAAAATTTAAATTTAATTATTTTCTGATTTAATTTTGGTTATTTTTCTTATTTGTAGATAAATTTGGTGAATTTTATGTTAAAAGAATTGAAAAAACAACAAATCAATTTATATCCAATTTTTAAAAATATGTAGGTACACAATATTTAGAGCCAATCCAATCTGATCCGAAATCGAATAAAAATGACCCAAACCGAATAGTAATTTATGGTTATCTACGTGGATCAAGAACTCTTTTACATGAAACACAGATATGTGATAAAAATTGATTCAAACTTGATCCGGAAACCCAAATGCTTATATAAGGATGATATTTTCTATAAGAAGAGAAAAGGAGAAAATGATATATTTTCAAAACATGAAAATTTTTTGTATTTGTTTTACTCTTGTATAGATAAAAGTATAGTATTAAATTTCAAAAAAATCCATCATAACTGGAATCTAATAAAATATTTTAATCTAACACCGAATTTGACTCTAATTTATACTACATTACATTCAATTAAATTATAACATCTTAAGACTTTATGTTATTCGAAATTAAATTTAATATTATTAGATTCCATTTATAATAGGCTTTAATGTATTTTTTTTTTCCAGCTAATGGGGACTAGGAACTTGAGGAGAAGGGAGTCAGCTCTACTCTCGGAACTGGAAGCTTTGAGATGGGCGATGGAAACAATGTTGTAACATTCGGATTGTCAGAGATTTGGCACAGACTGCAAAGATCTGAGTGCAATGCTGACGGAGCCGCAAGCATGGCCAAGTTTCTCTACTGAATTGGAGATGATTCAAACAATCAAGATGTGCTACTCTGACTTCAAAATCTGCTATGTGCCAAAAAATGATAATGTGATAGCTGATTCATTAGCTAGGACCGCTCGTACCTTTCATAGATCGCTTTGCTACTTTGGTTGTTCTATTCCGGTCTGGTTACCCAGACCACCTCAAGTTTGAGTAATAGAATAGCCTTTTGATGCCAAAAAAATGTATTCTCTTTTTTTTTTAAAACAAGAGTAAAATAAATAAAGAGGTTTTCAGAATGGATTTGAAAGCATTTCAAGATGTGCAATTATTTTCTTCTCTTCCATGAGTTACATTACATTATCAAAGTTTCATTCCAATATCTAGGTATGTGCATTGAGGTTTTTTGGTCAGTGTTTATCGGATATGTGTATTGTGTGTAGATAAATGTTAGATCTATATAGATACTCATAGAGATTCAATTCGGTTTGGCTATATGTTATTCTGGATTAGTTCTAAATATTTTATAATTATATAATTATAGATACCCTAAAATAATTATCATTCAAATCAGTTTATAATTTTAATTTAAAATCCATCACATTTATCCAAAACTGAGCTATATAACCAAAATAAACAAGGAGAGTTCTCGATCCACGTAGAAAATCTTGGTCCAGTGGTTTGACTAAGAGTTCATTAGGGCATCTCCAACAAGCCCCTTCATTTTTAATGAGGTCCACCCTCAAAATAAAGGGTTGAAGGGGTGGTTCTCCAATGGTGACCCTCAAATTCTTTTTCTTAAAAGTATATATTTTACACTTTAGTCCTCAATTTCATTAATAGTTAATTATAAACATTAAAATTTAATAAATGAGCAATAAACACCTATTAATATATGATATTGACATAATTAATTCTAACATCAAAATACTTATAATAAAAGATAGAAAACATAAAAAATTAATTACATATAATAAAAAAACACAAACAATTCAAATTACAATGATATCAATGTTCTATCAATGTAATTTGTCCTGCCCGCTACGGCCTGAAAATTGTCCTGCCCAAGCTGTTGGACAATTTTTCCACTTCCAGTGCATACGATCAAGACTGCCTAACATTCCAGGAAATCTGTGTTGTTGGCCAATACTAAGAATTCTGGAAACGTCCTCTGGTGTTGGTGACCTGAGATACCACTTTGAAAAGACAGATACAATTGCACAAAAAATCTTCATGCATTCAATTAATGTAGACTCTCCTATTTTGATGTATTCATCGGTCGCATCAGCAGGCATGCCATATACCAAGATCCGAAGAGCAGCTGTTACTTTTTATAAAGTTGATAATCCGAGTCTACCAGATGCATCACGTCGTTGATTGAAGTAGTTGTCTTTTTGCTTGACGGCATCGACAAGGTGAAGAAATTACCTTCGTGACATTCTAAATCAACGATGAAACTCTCTTTCACCATACACATGATTATCAGAAAAATAATCATTGAACAAATTACGATGAGCATTTTCTCTATCACGAACAATAACTGCATGACCGATGATAGAACCACGGTGACTTACACGATTATTTTCCTGATTGAGTTGGTGAATAAGACGGTTATTGTTGATAAACAAATTGAGTGCAATTTGTTGTTCTCTCTCGATTGCTTCATTTTCATCAATAATCCATTGATCAAACTCAGATGAGTCTGAAGAAGAAGAAGAATTTTGAGAAGATGAATTTTCGATATTAAAATTCACTTTATGAGAAGTTTTGTTGATATGTTCGTAGATGCAAATGCATGTATATATACATAGAGAAATAAATATTAATAGGTCTCATCAAACATTAAATTGAAACTTTGTCATTTTCTTATCCAACCTTCAACCTCCAACCATATGCAATCCCTCAACCATATTCAATTGATCCACACCATTTAATAGGTCATTCAATAGATTTGTTGTCTCAGCCACCATTAAGTGAAATTTTGTAATTTTCCTATCCAACCTCCAACCATATTTATTAAATAAGATAACATCCAACGATATTTATTTTTTGTATAAATAAAAGACTTCACTAAATGAAAAAATTCACATTTTACTGAATTACACTTCATCCATTCCACTCATTCGTTTATTTCTCTTGTTTACAAAATGGAAAAAAAAATAGAGGCACATCATTCAACCAACAAGAAGATAAGTTGTTATGTCATGTCTACTTAGAAATTTCACAAGATCCCATTGCTAGTAACAATCAAACTCTGAAGAAACTATGGGGAAAATAGAAAAAAACTTACAATGAGAAAAAATAGAGAGTTGGGAAATTAGAAGTCATAGGTCTTTAGAAGGTAGGATGGGTACTATTTTATATGCTGTTAGAAACTTGAAGAGCTGTGTGATCCAAGTGCAAAATATGCATCCAAGTGGTGCATCCGATCAAGACATTGTAAGTACAAATTCTATTGGTAATTGTTATATATTTTTATTAAAGTTTATGTATCTAATAATGTTTTTTAAATCTAAAAATATTTGCAGATGGAGAAAGCAAATAAATTATTGATGCAAGATCCAAAACTAAAAAGGGATTTTAAATTTGATCATGTGTGGCTTTTAATGAAAGATATTCCAAAATTTTCAGATAACGTCAATATCGGTATCCCGGATATTGACAGCGATACTGTCGGCTCTCCAGCATCACAATCTCCTGGAATTTCTTCATTCTCAATCAATTTAAGCACTAACGATGGTGGTTCAAATTCGTCACAACGTCCTATTGGATCGAAGAAAGAAAAACTTAAAAGAAAACTTTCTGAAGGTAATACTTCATCTATGGATAATGTGATTTCAGCAAATGAACAAATCATAAATTTCTTAAAAGAAAGTGCATCATCTAGAGAGAAAACTTATGAGATGGTTGAGTTGCACATGCAAAATCAAGCAAAAAAATAGCTCTAAAAGAAATGGAAGCAGATAATAAAATCATATTGAAAATTTTAAACTCCATCGATGATATTAACACTCGCCAGTTTATCCGATCTGAACAAGCAAGAATCATACAAAAAAAGAACTCAGCAACAATAAGCCGAAGAGAATGCTTCAAATTTATATCGAGAATATTTCGGTGATCTTGGAGGTTCAAGACCAAATTAACCTGAATATTAGTATTGTTATATATATATATATATTAGTGTGTAATATTTCAGCTTATGTAACTTTTATTTTCATGTAAAATATTAAGATTGTATTGTAATTTTATATTTTCTTATCGAAATGTATTGTGTGAAATAATATGTTTATATTATATTTTTAATTTTATTATTATATATTGGTATACAATATCTATTAATATATTATTATTATTTAAAAAATAATTTTATAAGACCACAATTATAACATTTAAGTGAAAATAGTTTTATAATAGTAGAATGCAACATAACAAATAATAACTACACAATCATGAAACATATATAAATAGAAGGACTAAAGTGAAAAGTAAACAGTGTTTTAAAGGCCTCAATAGTGCCCCCTCAAATTTGAGAGTGTACTATTCATCCCCTTAAAAAATGAAGGGATAATGGGCTTTTGGAGTGCAAAAATTTAAAAAAAATGAGGGGATAAAAGTCTGTTGGAGATGCTCTTAATGCTTCTACACCAGGAGATCTGAGTTTCGAATCCCAGTGAAGACGAAATTATGCGAATTAAAGGAGAGAAGACTTACAAGAGATTCTGCAGCATGGTGCAAGGAGTACTGTCATGCATGAATCCGATAGGGTTGTTCATGTGAGATGATGCAGTCAGTGATGGTAGAATTGTCGGCTGTAAAATTATCTGTAATATTCTCATACTTTGTAATAACATAATTATCCAGAGTTATAAAAGAAAAACCAAAATAAACAAGGAAATAACTAGAAGTATACATTGTAAACTTCAAACTGAACATTTTAGAATATCAAAGATTATTCTACAAGAAGAAAAGTTAGTCAAAATTTCTAATAATAAAGTTTATCAAACACATTTAATTTTTCAAATTTTAGTTATTTTTTACTTTCTAAAAAAAAAGACTGCGATGGCGATTTTAAATTAGGGTTTCCATGTGATTTCGAGGATGGGATCTGGGCATTCCCGACGTGATAAGGTGTCGAGCAGATCTCTATCAGGAGGATAAGGTCGGAAAGATTTGGAATCGAGAAGGAAGTTTGGTAACAAGGGTTTTTTTTAAAAGAGAAAGATCGGAGAGAGATCGGATCTGGTTATTATCACGGTTATTGGAAGGGAGGGGGATCCCAGTGAATTAATTACAAGATCTGCCAGGTATGTTTTCGTTCTCATCAAAACGAGTTTATCCTCAATTATATTAGAGGCTCGCGATATGCGACGATCTCTTTTCTCAGAATATGGAAGTATATGGCCAATAGGTTGGATTTGCCACGGTGTTTTGGATTTAACAAGCTCTATGAGCATCTTTAGTGTTTACTTCTGGTTCTTTTTGATTTTGGTTGTGATATCTATGTGGTCTGTGGTTTTGGTTAAATTCAATCTATGGAATCAAACTGGTTATATTGGTTATTATGCTCAGGCTTATTGCTGGTTGAGACGGTATCCTGTGGTTTTCTTCAACTCTGATCCTGATTCAGATATGATTTTTGACTGTTCTTGGTGTCAACAGGATAGGAATGGTGCCCTGGGTTTATTTGGTATTTGGACAGAGTTTGGGATCGATAAGTATGGGCAGTTTATGGTTTTAAAACAATTCCGGCTGGTCTCTTCAAACCAGTTACGGAGGATAAGTTTGGACAGGGAAAGTGATTGTCTAGCGGTGAGTCCTCTAGAGGTACAGTTCGAGGGAATGGCAGATAAGGGAAGCAGTGGCAGGGTCGAGGAAACACAAGTGTTTATCTAGCTAAAACTATCTTGAATGGAGGAATATGGTTGGAACGAATTGGGTACTGTTTTTATTCAGATACTGGTCACAGGCAAAATGGTTTAGAAGTGGATTTGGGTTCTTTCTTCATATATGAATTTTGTATAAAGGTTTTAATTTGGAAGTCTTTATTATCTCGTTCATGGCTGGTTGTGAGTGTCAAAGATTTGGAAAATATAGTTAGTTTATTATTCTTTGACTATAGTTGGAAACAAAAAAGGATTAAATGGCTAGCTCGCCACTTTCTCGCTTTTACTAATATACCAACACGTTCCATGGCAATGGAACTATTGATTTATTTGTGTTATTTCCATGCCTCTAGTTGCTGGAACATGATTATAATGGAAGAGAATTCGAAGTTTTATCTTGATCCCACGGTACTGATGCAAATTAATAGACAACAATGTTCTATAATTGATCAGGATCCAAAGAGGAATGGTCTTGGGTTATCATATCTGCAAAAAGCTAAATTAGGATCATTAGGAGTTGGCTTTATATATTTCATACTTTATGGTAAATGGGGGAAATCACAAAGAAGTCGGTTGGTGATGTTAACTGTGCAGTGGTTTATTGGTTTAAAGGATCCGGGACTTCAGGATATCATCAATTCCGACTTGGTCAGCTCCACGGAGTTTAACAAATAAATTAAACGAGAGTTCTTAGTTGGAATTGCCGTGGAATGGGAAGTAAATGGACTATAAGTTATTTTAGAGAAATAAAACATAAACTAGATTTTTTGTTTTTATCTGAAACAAAACAAGATTTTTAGTTTGTGCAAGGATTCCAATCACATTTTGGATACGATAATCTGGTCACAGTGGACCCAATTGGAAGGAATGGGGCTCTTTCTCTATTCTTTAACAATGAGTATTAGACTAAGGTTCTATATTCCACCAACCGAATGATCGATGTGGAAGCAGAAACTCTTGGTAAGAAGGTGTTTTTAACCGTCGTTTATGGTGATGCGGTACAAAAATTAAGTGAACAAGTTTGAGAAAGATTAACTAGATATGGACTAGCAAGATCAGAACCATGGTTTATTATTGGAGATCTAAACGAGATTACTGGCAATCATGAAAAAGAGGGAGGATCTTTGAGAAGTGCAGCTTCTTTTGTTCCTTTCAACAACATGATAAAAAATAATGGTTTATTGGAGTTTCGGCACGGGGAAACAAAATGTCATGGCAAGGAAGAAGAGGGAAGGCGAAATGGGCAATGACGATTAGATGTCGTCTAGATCGTGCCCTAGCCAATGAAGACTGTCACACACTATTCTCATGTTCTTACACAGCATATCTAGGAATGGTAGGGTCTAACCATCGTCCAGTAGTGGCTTACTTAGAAGACAAAGTCCCGAGGCAGAGAGGGAAATTTGGGTTTGACAAGAGATGGATTGGACAGGAAGGTCTTATGGATTCAATTATTATAGGTTGGCCAGAAAATCATGGAGGTCGTGCAGAGGATATTTTTACAAAAATTAGCAATTGCCATCATGAAATTGCTAAATGGCGAAAAAATAATCCTCCATTCGGAGAGGAAAAAATTAATGAATTACAAAAAGCTCTCGATGAGGTACAAACAAACAACAATTGGTCACATGAGGAGATTTTAGAGGTATCTAGGAAATTACAAGAGGCGTACAAGGACGAAGAGGAATACTGGTATCAGAAAAGTCGGAATATGTGGTATACGTCTGGGGACCTAAATACAAAATTTTATCATGCATTAACAAGACAACGTCGGCTTCGTAATATGATTGTAGGATTATATGATGAGAATGGAAATTGGAATACAGAGGATGGAGGTGTTGAGAAGGTGGCAGTGTACTATTTCCAGGATCTATTTACTACCAATTCTCCATCGGAGTTTGATAGCTTCCTGGAGGAGATCACACCGTCTATTACCTCTCAGACGAATCAAAGGCTGTTGCGGATAGCAACTGAGGAAGAGGTAAGATATACTCTGTTTATGATGCACCCGGAGAAGACTCCAGGACCGGATGGAATAACAGCTCTCTTCTTTCAACACTCTTGGGATATAATAAAGAATGATCTTTTGGAGATGGTGAATAATTTTTTGGTATCAGGAGAAATGGACTCAAGGCTCAACATCACCAATATATGCATGATTCCAAAGACGTAAGGCCTACGAGGATGACAGAACTACGGCCAATAAGCCTTTGTAATGTCGGGTATAAGATTATCTCGAAAGTGTTGTGTTAGAGATTGAAAATATGTCTCCCTACCCTTATTTCGGAGACTCAATCGGCATTTGTGGCTGGAAGGTTGATATCGGATAATATTCTTATAGCTCATGAGATGTTTTATGGGCTGAGAACCAACAAAGCATGCCAGGAAAAGTCCATGGCAATCAAAACAGACATGAGTAAAGTATATGTTAGAGTGGAATGAGATTTTATCCAGGCCCTTCAAAAGAAAATGGATTTTGATTCTCATTGGATAAAACTAATGATGGAGTGTATATCTTCGGTTCAATATCAGGTCTTACTAAATGGTCAACCACGCGGTCTCATAACCCCACAGAGGGGTTTACGACAGGGGGACCCATTATCACCATGTATAATCATTATGTGTACTGAGGCTTTAATTGCAAACATCAAAAAGGCTGAGGGGGAGAAACAATTAACAGGAATGAAGGTCACTAGAGCTTGTCCACCGATATCTCACTTGTTATTTGCAGATGATAGTCTTTTCTTTTGCAAGGCACAAAAGGAAGAGTGTCAAACCATTCTAAGGATTTTAATGGAGTATGAGGCGGTATCAGGTCAAGAAATAAATTTTGAAAAGTCCTCAATTCAATTTGGACACAAGATTGAGGAATCGAGTAGACAGGAGTTGAGGGATATCTTGGAAATTCAGAATCTCGGAGGAATGGGATCTTACTTGGGACTACCAGAAAATATTGGTGGGTCCAAGATACAAGTTCTTAATGGCTGGACTTTAAAATTCTTTACAAAAGGAGGAAAAGAGGTCATCATAAATCAGTGATTACGGCATTACCAAACCATGTGATGTCCTGCTATCGTCTACCAAAGGCAACTGCAAAGAAATTAACGAGTGCGGTAGCACAATTCTGGTGGAGCCCTAGTGGCAGTACAAAAGGTATGCATTGGATGTCATGGGACAAAGTATATCTAAATAAGGATGAAGGTGGCTTGGGCTTTAAAGACCTGACTGATTTTAACACGGCGATGCTTAGCAGCTATGGCGTCTAATTGAGAGACCAAATACCTTATTCTCTCGGATTTTTAAAGGACCGTACTACAGGAATGCTTCCCCCTTGGAACCGATCCGATCATATTCTCCGTCGTACGGCTGGTGGAGTATTATTTCTGCTAGATCTCTGGTTAGCAAAGGACTAATTAAACGGGTGGGATCAGGAACATCTATCTCTGTATGGAATGATCTCTGACTCCCAACCACTCGTCTGAGACCAGCAAATAAAAATCAACACAAAAGTTACCCAGATCTTACGGTTGACTCTCTCATTGATTCAGCTTCGCGAACTTGGAATTTACATGCGATTCGGGCCTTAGTGGATCCTCAGGATGTAAAAATAATGCAAAGTATACCACTAGGAAGGACTCATATGTTGGACAAGGATGGATGGCACTTTACAAAAAATGGGAAATACACGGTCAAATCTAGTTACCAAGTAGAAAGAGTTTACCCGGACAGGGAAAAACCAACTGTAATTTTTGGACCCACAATTGATATACTGAAAGCATATTGCTGGAAAGTACAGTGTCCACCAAAGGTCAAGCATTTTTTATGGTAATTGGTGTCAGGGTGTATAACAGCAAAGAAAAATTTGCATGCGAGAGGGCTACAAGGGGGTCTATGTTGCACCATATGTGGAGCTTTGGAGAAATCAATTAACCATGTATTTTTTGAATGTCCTCCATCACGTCAGGTTTGGGCACTTTGAAAGATACCTTCAAATCCGGCTATTTTCCCCCACTGAGTTCTTTTTTCACAAATATGGATCACCTATTTGGAGAATTCAACCAAAATTGGACGATCATCAATTTGCATGGATTTTGTGGTACATTTGAAAAGGAATGAATAATAAAATCTTTAGTAATTTAGACATTGACCCCAGGTAAACACTTAAATTTGTGGAAACAGAATCAACACTTTGGGCGGAAGCACAAGTTTCGACCACAACGATGGAAGCACAACAGGTAGAGGTTTTAAATCTACCGTCAATTCCAGGGCGGTGGTGTTTTACATATGGTTCTTGGAAAGATAATGAAGTCTTTTCCAGACAAGGATGTATAGTATTCTAGAAAGATTTGATGGTTTGATGCGAGCAAGGAATGTTCGGGCGTGTCTCTCCCCTCTTCATTTGGAGGTGGAGGCACTACTTTGCACAATGCAGTGTATGAAGAATTTGCGGCAGTGTCGGATCCGTTTGCAACAGATTGTTTTCAGTTGGTGAAGATGGTTTCAGAACCACAAGAATAGCCTGCATTTGGAAGTTATTTGGAAGATATCAAAACCCTACAAGAAAGTTTCTTTAGTTCTGAAATTATTCATGTCCCACAAACGAAGAATTTGAAGGTGGATAATCTAGCACGAAGCGTCAGGATTCAACCGTCTTTCGTCGTTCACATGGATGCAGAACTACTGGCGTGGTTTATAGAGTCTATATGAATATGTTTTTAATTTGATGACAAAAAAACACATTTAATAACAAACAATATGAGTTAATTTTATTTTTATCATTGTTTGAAAACACAAAGAACTTCATTACAATATATACTAATTACTCCACTATCTGTCTATATCAATAAAACATAACATTCTTTCTTCACAAGATGCCAACTCAGCATTGCTTTCTCCTCCCGCTACCATGTGTACTGCTTTTTAAAAAAAAATGGTTTTGTTTGTTGTTCATAAATCTGTATAGGCCATAAGCTACGCTTTATAATTGTTTTAGTGACTTCCATAATGAGTGAGGTTCGTATTTAGCATTGCTTTCTCTTCCTGCTGCCATTTGTACTTTTAAAAAAATCTTGCTTTATTTGTCTTTCATAAATCTGTACGGGTCATATCTATGCTACCCTTTATAATTGTTTTAGTGACTTCCAGTATAGTTCATATTTAGTATAGTGGTTATAAATTAACATCATTTCTAAACAGAATCCATTTCTTCAACTCTTTTTGATGTATTTCGTCATGTTTTTTAAGCACCCTGACCCCCTTTTCCTCCTTTTCGGGTCTGTAGGGTTTCTGCGACAAACAGCGTCTCTTGGACGACCCGGTAACGCTTCCGACACTACAAGAAAAATGGCTTTTATTAGCGGACGATTTATAGAACGCTGTATCATCGCCCGTGATAATAGGTTAAGCACTTTAGATAGCGTTTTTTTGCACTGCTATCTTTTGTTCCGCTACAATAGCACTTTTCTATCTGTAATTAAATATTCTTTAATAGCATATAATTTTCGTTATTATTTCTATTATTGAGAATTAAAAAAAAAAAAAAAATATATATATATATATATTATTTTCGTTTAAAAAATATAATATATCAAAATTATAATTTATAAATTAGATTGAATTACAAATTACAACTGGTTTACATGGAAAAAAATAAACCAAACTAAACCAAACTTAGACCTAAACCTATTTGCTAACTAAACCTAATAACAAAACACGCCATCTTCAAGCTTCTTAACTCCACCGCCGGCAACCACCTCCATCAACGACAAACTCTGCCATGGATCCAGCACCTCTTCTCACGACCACCAGCTTCTCCGTCCCATCATCGCCGCAAGCCCCATGCCTCCACTCTTCTCACGACCACCAGATTCTCCGTCGCCTCCTCGCCACAAGCCCATGACCAATACTGTCTTCCTCTTCCCCTGTCTTCTCTTTCTCAGCGGAGAGAAGCTCAGGCCACCGCCGTCACCCTTTTCATCTATCTCCGGCGCTCTGCTCTGAATCTGGAAAGAGAGGATTTGTTTCTCTGTTACAAAATCTCAAAAAAAAATTAACGGGAATCAAAACCACAGAACTCAGAGAGAGAGAGAGATAGAGAGAGAGAGAGAGAGAGAGAGAGAGAGAGAGAGAGAGAGAGAGAGAGAGAGAGAGAGAGAGAGAGAGAGAGAGAGGTGACCAGTGTGGTGAGAAGCGGTGGTGGTGGAGACTACGGATCTGAGAAGCGGCAACAAGGATGACGGGGGCGAGTGTAGATGATGACGACGACCGAGCTTAAGATCCGTGGCGATAGCAAAGTGATGATTATGAATCTCTCTCGTTTACAAGACAGAAAGTGAGAGAGATGAAAATCTGAGACTGTGAAGAACTGGAAAGAGAGGAGGAGAAGAGGCGTGAAAGGAGGAGAAGAAAGACATGAAGAAAAAAAAATTTAGACCATTAGGTCAAACACTAATCAATGGTTAAGAATTGGTTATCCTTGTATTAAAAAGCAGCCAATGAAAAAGAAGTTTAGTGGATAACCACAAGATTTATTTATAGCCCTTAGATTAAAAAACAATCAATGGTGAATGCTTTATTTTGATGGTTAAAATTATATTTTATGTTAAACAATATTTATATAAAGTTTAAAATTTTGAAACTTAGATTTATGATTATATGTTGATTTTTGGATGTGTAGTTTAAATATGAAGTTTAGAGTTTAAGGTAAAACTTATTTTCTTATAAAAATGTTATTCATTATTAATTTTCGAAAAAGAAATAAATTTTATTTTTTTATTATTTTAAGTTAAATTTAAGATTTGTTGTTAAAAAATTAGAATATGAAGTTTGTATTTAGAGTTTAGGGATATTGATTTAATATTTGAGATTAATTTTTAAAATATATATTTAAAGTTTGAAATTTAGAATAAATGTTTAAAGTGTAGGTTTGAAGGTTGTAGGTTTAGAGGTATTGAATTTAAGATTTGAAATTTTCTTTAAAGATTGATTTTTGAGTTTATATTTAAGATTTGGAATTAAATTTAAGTTTTGATGTTAAAACATTAGAGTTGAGTTTTGTATCTGGAGTATAGGGTTTAAAACTTTATTTAGGGTTTAGGGATTCAAAAGGCAAACATAACGTTTAATTATGTTTTGCTATTAAATCTTAAGTTTTCATAGCGTTTCTAGATATATCATTCTATCATACGTTTCCAAAAATACAAACGCTATCTTAAAAACACGGATATATCAACTATAGCACAATCATAACAAACGCTATCCTCGTCTGCTATTAAAACGCATTTTTCTTGTATTGCGATCGAAATCAATTGATATAGTAACTGATGTTAAATATTGCATTTAATCATACCTTCCCACTACTTCGTCTTCACTACATCCTCACCGTCTTCTACTCACCGTCTTCTACTGTACTAAAAATTGAATATATACTCACAGACATTTGTTCCCATTATATTATTCTTTCAGTAATTTTCGTTGTTTCCCATCTCTTATAAAAACGGTTCTCACAATGACCAGTTGATAGGATACCACATGATGAAGACAAGAACATAGGAAGTAAAGTTGATGTCATGGTCTTACACAAATCAACTAGAGCCAAGATACCCACAAAAAGATACGTAGACTGAGAAGAGGGACCTTAGCACCAATCCCCAGGTTCTTTCACTGAGTTAAAGGCAGGACGGTGTTAAAAAAGGAGGTAAAAATGTCAAAAAATGAGGCAGCCTTATGGGTATCGACATAGTTATAGTTGATGAGAAGGTACTTGATATTCAATTTATTTAGTTTAATTTTTATGTTGAGAAACATAACTAAGTTCTTAGTGTGAGAATTATGAGAATATGAGATGTAGAATGAAGGACATGAAGAACAAAAGAGAGAGAATGATGATAATTATTTTTTTTAGATCTTGAAAAGTCAAATTACAATAGAATATAAGAAAGTAGAGAGAAACTAAGTCAGAACTCTCTTATTCAAGAAGCCAAACACACTTGGCTTACTAGATAAGCTACAATAAAAATCTATGTATGTTTTTACTGTAGCTCCGCGGGTACTGTTCATGCTGGCAAGCCTTACTTGTTTCTTTTTGGCAAGCCTTGCAACACTTCATTTCTTCTTCATCTCAACACTCCCCCTCAAGCTTGACTTTAGAAACCAGTCAAGCTTGGAATCATGAAGAACTTCCCTCATTAAAACCTTAATGTGCAAAACCCAGTGGGACAAAAACACATCAAGGAAAAAGAGTAGAAGTCTCCATGATAGGAAAGTCAATGAGATGTGAGGTCTATGAGTCTAAGCTTTGAATGGATGAACTCACAGACTTTGGTGCTTGCTGCCTTTGTGAAAATGTCAGCCAGCTGATCTTCATTTCTAGTGTAGCAAGGTAGGATGATTTGTTGCTGCACTGCTTGTCTAACTTTGTGACAATCCACTTCTATGTGTTTAGTTCTCTCATGGAACACACTGTTCGATGCTATATGAATGGCAGCCTGGTTATCGCAGTGCATGGTAATAGGAGTTGTAGTCTCTATACCCAAGTCTCTTAGCAGGTTTCTGATCCAAATGAGCTCACTAGTAAGCTTCCTCATTGCTCTATACTCTGCCTCAGCACTTGAACATGATACTATCTTCTGCTTCTTGCTTTTCCAAGTGACTAAGTTGCCTCCAATAAAGGTGCAATACCCAGTAGTTGATTTCCTATCAACTCTATCTCCTGCCCAATCTGCATCACAATATCCAGTGATCTCAGTGCTTCTGTTGCATCCCATCCAAACTCCTTGACCTGGCGCTTCTCTTAGATACCTCAAGATCCTTTCTACCATATTCCAGTGATGTATCTTGGGATTTTGCATGTGTTGACTGACTTGATTGACTGCAAAACACACATCTGGTCTGGTTATGGTGAGGTAGATGAGCTTCCCAACCATTCTCCTGTAGTGTTTGACATCTCCATAGGGTTTGTCTTCAAACTCCCCCTCACGCAACACTTTATAGCCATCTTCAAGTGGAGTCTTTGCAACTCTTGTTCCAAGATCACCTGCCTCATTCAACAAATCAAGTGTGTACTTCCTTTGGGATAAAAACAGCCCTTCTTTAGATCGGCATATCTCAATCCCTAGGAAGTACTTTAACTCCCCCAAGTCTTTGATATCAAAAGATGTCTTAAGAAAAGCTTTAGTAGAGATGATACCTTCATTGTTACTTCCTGTGATGATAATATCATCCACATAAATCAGTATCACCACAATTCTTTGCTTGCTTGTGAGAGTGAAAAGTGTATGATCAGCTTCTGATTTTACAAATCCTCTTCCATTTAGAGTTGTATTCAGTTTGTGATACCAAGCTCTTGGTGACTGTTTTAATCCATAGATTGCTTTCTTCAACCTTAGGACATTTCCTGGCTTGTCCATATCTTCCATACTTGGAGGTGGTCTCATGTAAACCTCATCCTCCAGCTCTCCTTGAAGAAAGGCATTCTTGACATCCACTTGCCATAAATCCCATTCCAGGTTCACTGCCAAGGATAGTACAATCCTTATGGTGTGGAGTTTAGCTACTGGTGCAAAGGTATCCAAATAGTCTTCTCCATAGACTTGTGTGTATCCTCTTGCAACCGGCCTTGTCTTCCTCCTTTCTGGTTTTCCATTGGCAAGGTACTTGATGGTGAAGAGCAGGCGGCTTGTAACAGCTTTCCTTCCTTTGGGAAGCTCAGTTTCATACCAAGTATCATTCTTGATCATGGCACAAACTTCATCTCCAACTGACTCTCTCCACTCTTCATGTTCCATGGCTTCTTCATAAGTCTTTGGAACATACTCTTGATCCAAATTACTGATGAAGACTACATGCTCTTGAGGATAACTCGCAAAAGAACAAGTTGCTTGGATAGGGTGAGCCACTACATTGTTATTGAAGTACACTCTCGTGTCGACCCACTTAGATGGTTTCTTCACTGTTGTACTCCTTCTCAATGGTTGAATATGTTGCTCTTCTACCACTGCCTCTTCCTGTCCTTGATCTCCATTAAACTGATCTTCACTTGACTGATCAGGTTCAGCTCCATCTTGATCGTGCATCCTTACTGAATCATCTCCTTCTTGTGGCTGTGATTCAGGTTCATTGCCCCCCTCAAGATCAGGATGGACTGTTTCAACAACTGGTGATTTTTCTTCATTGTTTTCAGCAACTGGTGGTGAGGGAGAAGTCCTGGGCACCTGACTGATCTGTGGCTGACTGATGCCTATGCTCTCCATAATAATTCTCAAGTTGTTTGCCCTATCTGTAGGTTCTTTTGAGAGATCTTGAAGGTTTTCCCAACTCTTCTCCTCATAGTATCCCTTAGATTCCACAAACTTAACATCCCTTGAGATTAAAACTCTTCTTGCTACTGGATCATAACACTTATACCCTTTCTGTGTTGGAGAGTAGCCAATGAACATAGCTTTTGAACTTTTAGCATCAAGCTTGTCCCTCCTCTCTCCTGGTATCAGCACAAAACAGAGACACCCAAACACTCGCAAGTGGTCCAAAGGTGGCTTGGTCTGGTTAAGAACCTCGAATGGAGACAGGTCATTGAGGACTTTAGTTGGAGTTCTATTTATCAGATAGCTAGCAGTCACCACCGCATCACTCCAGAACCTTTTTGGAACATTGGTGTGAAACATCATTGATCTTGCTACCTCCATCAAGTGTCTGTTCTTCCTCTCAGCAACTCCATTCTGTTGAGGAGTGTAAGGGCAGCTTGTCTGGTGAATAATCCCATGTTGAGCAAAGTATTGCTTAAATTCCAGACCTGTGTACTCTCCACCATTGTCTGACCTAAGAATCTTCACCTTGGCATTAAAGTGATTAGAGACATGAGCTTGGAAATTTTTGAAAGCCTCTAACACCCTGCCTTTTGACGGAATCAGTGTTATCTAAGTGTATTTGGACTTCTCATCAATGAAGGTGACAAAGTATTTGTGATTCTCCCTTGATACACATGGTGCAGTCCACACATCAGAGTTAACCAGGTCAAAACATTCCCCATAGATGGTGCCAGAATTTGGAAACACAATCCTACAATGCTTCCCCAATATGCAAGCTTCACAATCATTATTCATGAACATCACCCCGGGGAGCATAAGATTTAAGGCTCTACTATGAGGATGCCCCAATCTAGCATGCCATATGGTGCTCTCAATCCCATTAGATGTACTGGCCAAACACTGAGAAGGAGAACCAACATGAGATGTTTTAGACATCTCTGTATTCTGAAGATGGTAGAGTTCATTGTGAGTATGCCCTTTTCCAATCACCTGGCCTGTCTTTAAGTCTTGAAATTCAACTTCATCTGGTCTGAAGACAACCTGACAACTAAGATCAACAGTAGCCTTCCTCACAGATAATAGATTAGATGTAAATTAAAGCATATAAAAGCAGTTGATTCCCTATCAAACAACCTCAGCTTCCCTATCCCTTCTATCTTAACCTTATCACCATTTGCTATAAGAACATTCCCAGAGGCAGGCTGGACATCACTAATCAAGTTCCTATCACTAATCATGTGATGGCTTGCTCCTGAATCTATAATGATAGGTTTAGAGTTAAGAGAGCGTGTACCAGCCTTCTTGGATGATATAAAGGCTTTGATAAAGGAATGAAGGTCACTCATGGTCGCTGGAACCTTGGTGTTGGCTGCACTATCCTCCCTGGAATTTCCGCTGAAAGATGAGTACATGGTTTTTCCTTGAATCTCTGGATGCTCAAACTCCTTAAGCTTCAATATATTTGACTGGCTTCTCAGGGAACATACATCCTCTAAACCTGGAATTTTCCTTTCTCTAAGGAAATAATTTATTAGGTTGTTGTAAGGTGAATCCAGTATTAGGAGAAAGCTCAAAAATTTGTCTTGCTCATAAACCATTTGAAGACTCTCCCATATATTCCCATAAGCTGTTTGGAGATTCTCCCATAGATTCTTGGCGGTTTTGACATGAGAATGAGCCTCCAAGATTGATTTAGACAGAGATTTGTGTATGATTCCAAGTGCTTGCTGGTCTTCTTGAACCCACTTGTTATCATGCTTCAAGCAAGTAGCCTGACTATCCTCTTGAGTCATCCTCTTTGAAGTTTCAGCCTTCATGATGTGGCTGTCCCAAAGTCCATGACTTTCCATAGTAACTGGCCACTCTTGACCATATAAGATAGTTAGGACCCTCAAAGGTCACTGAAATAAGATTCCTCTTCTCCATTTCTATGGTCAGAATTCTTTTACCCAATAAGTGAAGATATAGACCAGTAGATAAGAGTGAAGAACACACAGAAATTTTGAAAAGAAACAGAGAGATTTGCGGAAGAAAGGAGCATATAGCTCTGATACCATGTGAGAATTATGAGAATATGAGATGTAGAATGAAGAACATGAAGAACAAAAGAGAGAGAAGGATGAGAATTATTTTCCTTAGATCTTGAAAAGTCACATTACAATACAATATAAGAAAGTAGAGAGAAACTAAGTCAGAACTCTCTTATTCAAGAAGCCAAACACACTTGGCTTACTAAATAAGCTACAATAAAAATATATGTCTGTTTTTACTGTAGCTCCGCGGGTACTATTCATGCTGGCAAGCCTTACTTGTTTCTCTTTGGCAAGCCTTGCAACACCTCATTTCTTCTTCATCTCAACACTTAGTTTATATTTCCTTACCCTTTGATCTCAGACAACTCAGGGCTCCATTAGTGTGCACCGACTCAATACCTTCCGCACCTTTCATCGAGCGAGCTAACTGGATTCGTTGTAACAAGGATTACCTAGAAATTACAACTTTGGGAGTCTCCAGTTTCCATAAGAATCACGGAGCAAACCAAATTCATTGAGATGGCAGCAGCTATCAACCATATTACTCACAAGATTTCCAGGTTCCGTACTAGCAGAGCCAATATGTAGTTAGGATGGTCAAATAACCCTTCGTATCATTTTAAGTGGTGCTTAAATTTTTTATTTTATTTCATAATAAATGATGTTTTCACTATTCTAGAAAAACTTTAATATCATTTGAAATTTGTAAGAAGTTACAAAATACTGTATTTTTTATTGGTTAAACTTATTTTCAATGCTATTTTTATGTATCCAAAATAAATTATATAACTTTTTTATTTTTTTAATCTTTATGCAAAAAACTTAAAACCACTTAAAATAATATAGAGGGAGTGCTAATTAATCCATAATTTATTATAAGTTCAACTAAATTTCTTAAAATCCTTCCAATACGGAAATTACATTGAAGTTTTCAGACTAATAAGTACACTCTGAATATCGAGGTTTTATAATACGTCACTGAAAAGATAACTAATGTAAAAATAGCTTGAAAACATTATTTGATATATTGACACGTAATGCCAAAAGCTTATACATGCAAAATAGCCATAATCACCTGGCCGAATTCAGAATTGAAAGCAATTTTCAATAAGCCACCAATTCGCGGTTAAAAGCAAAGAGGAAATTACATCCTAGAAAAAAGGATAACAGTGGAACCAATACGTTCACAAAAAGGAAATTATTTGAACCACTCTCTATAACTACGCAATGACCTCAACGATTGCTTAATTTTAGGAAAAAATTGGAAGAAGAAAAGATACTTTCGAGTTAGATTTGTCCCAATAGAAAAAAAGATCTATAGCTTCCTCCTCTCTCAGCTTCTAGTTTGTTTGAAGTGAATTGGTCGATGGAGTGATGGCCGGAAACGCCTGTAATGTCGTCAGGATTCCTTCGGGATCTTCTCCGCTTTCATCTTTCCCCTGACCAATATCTTTCTTGCAGGTTTCCAGTGATTAAGGTCCTCTTGGTCATATAGGGCTGAAAAGTGTTAATGTAAGATAAGCAAGCTACGCTATGTAGAACACACAGTAGTACAGGGTTATTCAATTCCAAGAAATACGACTATATTTATTCTTTCAAAAACTCTTACAAGTTCTTCTTAAAAGCAATAAATCAAACAAGCTCAAGACAAACCTCGACTTGTTTGCTAGTCAAATCGTTCAGAGATCTAAGACAGACTCTGAACCACCTAAGCTCTTAACCCCTAGATGCTTTACTTCTCCTTCTTAGGACGTACAAAACTCTCTATTGCTAAAAGCTCTCCCTGTGTGTTAACCGGCAACACAGTGCCACGACTCCCTTTTATATATCTTTGAGGAAGCCCTAGATCTAATTTATCTACCCAATGGAAACTTTCCATTTCTTTTACTTCAGCGAATAAGCCAATCTTTCTTTTTCTTTTTAGATCGATTGCTTCTTCTTCAAGTCTTCCTTTAATATCCCTCTTCATTAAATCTTCTTTTAATGCATCGGTCTTGATACGTGCTTCTCACGAACCGCCTCTCTGATGTAGTAGTTCATGTCACACTTCATGAACTACTTTAGCTCTGCTACAGCATCGACTTTCCATACACCTTCAATCTCCCCCTTTTTAATTCGTCGTCTCACAAGTACCTGAGATAGAAGACAAGAACAAACCACACAAGACATCACCAGTACATATGTCTAAACGTTAATCCAATCAACTCAAGACAATTAAGAACATACTTATATTATCCTAAAATGGGTTCGAGCAAATCAATACATATTATCAAAAGATAGCACATGCAAATGCTCCCCCATAATCTTAGCCAGTCTGAAAACATGAATAACAAAGAATTGCAACAAGTGGTGCAATTGAAATAACATAGACATAAAAACAGAGCAACAGAACACAGCTCCCCCACAATCTTGGTCTTCTTCATCTTAGTCTTCTTCTTCTCCCCCTGCTTGTGAGCACACGGATTAAAAACACCAAGTAAAATACATCATATATTCATAAGGAGAGAAATACTAACCTGCTACAGCGCTCTGAAGATCCTGAACTATCTCAGCTAGCGCTTGAAGAGCTCGTGTTGTGTCCTGTAGTGCCACTTGCAAATCAACACGGTTAAGTGGTCCTTGAGGGATGGCAACTGATCCAAGCTCATAGACAGATACGCGACGTGGTGCAGTCCTGGAGCTTGGTGTAGCAGTTCGTGGAGCAGGAATCGGAGCTGGAGATGACTGACGTGTTGTCCTGGCAGAGTTTCTCTTTGGTTCAGCTCTAGATGGTGCCTTTCCTTTAGCTAGTCTCTGCTCACAGATCTCACCCACTCGTTTATCCTTCTTGTAAGGAACCGGACGTTGAAGCTTGTCACTGGGGTAAGATGGAACTGCATGTTGGCTTTGGAGAAGTGCCATGATCAATCGAGGGAAGATCAACCAACGTGCATTATTGACCTGAGTCACTCCAAGATTGAGAATCTGTCTGAACATCATCTTACCCAAATCAACACGGACTCCATGAGCCATCTTGTAGATCAGCCTTGCCCTCTCAAGTGAGACATACGTCTTGTGAGTAGAGGGAATCCAGTTGTAGGCAGCTATGATCATCAAAGCACCGTAGCACGGAGTAAGATCCGCTGTAGTGAGACCTTCCCATTCTGTCCTCGTATCTCCAGTGATGAATGAAGCCAACTCGGTTACTGAGACATCATCCAAAGTTGCGTCTTCCTCCTCTTCATCCTCAGTAAGTGGTTCCCAATCTATGGTATTGTTGATGAGCGCAGGTGAGAACTTGTACGCTTGTCCTCTCACGGAGACAACTACTTCATCAACATCTGCTTCACCTTTGGTACTCGGCAGACCTGCATAGAACTCAGCTACAACTTGCTCAACATACACGGCAAGACTCGAGACAGTTGATTCCATAGACCCCTTCTTAATAACCGCCAAGTACCCCCACTGATCAGCTTCCTTCATATCTACCGAACGCTCAGCAAGTACCTTACGCTTAAGGAACTGATCATACCTTTTCTTGATGAGAGAAGGCATTGGTTCAGCACTTTTGTCACCAGACCTCTTTACTCTCAACTGAGGCGAGGCTCCTGCTTCCTTAGCCAAATATGGAGACTTGGCCGCATCTCCTGGTGTGAGAAACTGAGATTGGGTTGGTGTACTAGACTCCCCTGTCTTTCTCTGTTTCCCAGAACGCAACCCTAACCGCTTCAGCACCCGTTTCTTCCTCCTTCCCTTCTGTGAAGCTTCATCTGACTCAGAACCCATAGTCACAGCATCATCTTTGGGTTCATCGTCCACCTTCTTGGCTGATTCAGACTCGGCTTCACTTAGCTTCTTCTCAGTTTCAATGATCGCCAGAGGTAGAGCAGATTCATCCTTCTCTTCCGGTGATTTATCAGTGACCGAAACATCTTGAATGGCAGCACTAGTGGATCCAATCTGCGGTTGCGGATCTGCTTCAGGAACCTTTGCAGATGGCTCCTCTCCAAGACCTGGAGTCCTTTCATCGCTCTCCTCTGAAGGAGCTTTCTCAGTAGCGGTATTGAACGAATCAAGCTCCTCAGTGACCTCAAGAAGTGCATCGGAAACAGGCATATCGTTTCTCGGCGGAGGCGATTCAGGTTCGCCATCAGTAAGTGACCTCCGACTTCCTTCAGGCTCTGCATGCTTCTCTTCCTTGGATGATTTGGCTTGTTGAGCTGATTTCTTTGCTTTCCCCATGATAGATGTCGGTTTCTGTGTGAGAATCGTGTGAGAGATGAAGAGAGGCTGCGAGATTGAGCTTCTTAAGCACGATGGAGATTTTCTAGGGCTTGTTCCCCACTACTTCCCTTAACGGAATAAAACTAAATCAACTTTTCTCATATTGCAGATCTGGTCCCTGACTTTTTATCCTCTCCTTTGTATACCTACAACATTTAATTTCTCTCATCCAAACACATAGGCATTAGGCACATTCGTGAATTATTAATGTATCATCGGACTTTCAAGATAGTAATAAAACACGAGTCACAACTCACAATTGGCTGAATCAAGATTAATATAAAGCATTAGATCAGTTCAGTTCAGTTACCATTCGTGTGAAGTGCTTCATGAGTTGCCTTAGTGCTTGATTCAAGCTGCACATATAACTCTTCCTAGATCTTATATTCTGGTGCAACCGATTGTCTTTTTATGGCTAGCTTTCACATTGATATGCCTTCATCAATGCTGCCGGTTTTCATTCTTTATTTTCGCGCTGTGAAACCCCTGTTGTTTCCCATCATGAATATCAATTTTTTTATTTTCTGAGCATCTTTCTGTAACATTGCTGGCTCTTTTTATTGAGAGGGGGGGGGGCACAGATTGACGTGAAACCTGTACCATTGCAATATTGACGGCATATCAAGCAGCTCTTTTCCACAGCGTTTTCGGGTTCCAAAACCAATCTGAATCATATGTACATCCCGAATCAGCACCTGCACTACTCTCTGCACAACTTGACTCAACAATCAAGGTTACACACACCAATTGCATTTCTTAGTGTGATAAATCGATTAAATTCAAGAGATTTAGTGAATATATCAGCCAACTGCAAATCAGTAACTACATGTTCGATTACTACCTGATTGTCTTCAACTAATTCTCTGATGAAGTGGTGCCTTATGTCAATGTGGTTCGTCCTTGAATGTTGGACCGGATTCCTCGAGATATCAATTGCACTTTTGTTGTCACAATACACAAGAAAGAGACCCGATTGCATTCCATAATCAGCTGACATCTGCTTCATCCAGATAAGTTGTGAGCAACAGCTACCCATGGTAATATATTCTGCTTCCGCCGTAGAAAGTGATACATAGTTCTGCTTCTTGCTCAGCCACGAGATAATATTGTTTCCAAGAAAGAAACATCCTCCACTGGTACTTTTTCTATCATCAGCACATCCTGCCCAATCAGCATCACAGTATCCCACCAAGTTCTTGTTGGAATTCTTCGAGTAATACACGCCCAAGCTCTCAGTTCCTTTGACGTACTTGATAATCCTCTTTACTGCATTCAGGTGTGATACCTTAGGCTTGGCTTGATATCGTGCACACACATCGACACTGAATGACAGATCTGGTCGACTCGCTGTCAAGTACAACAGACTACCAATCATCCCTCGATAGAGCTTGACATCCACATCTTCTCCTGCTTCATCTCGTGCAAGCTTCAGTGATGTACTCATGGGTTTCTTAGAAACTTTGGAGTTCTCCATACCAAATCGCTTTACCAAACTTTTAGCGTATGCACTCTGAGAGATGAAGACACCTTTCTCTGACTGAGACACTTGAAGTCCAAGAAAGTACTTCAGTTCGCCACACATGCTCATCTCAAACTCTTGAGTCATATTCTGAATAAACTCATCAACCAGCTTCTGTGACGTGCCTCCAAAAATAATGTCATCCACATAGATTTGAACAATGATTATATCTTTTTCAACTTCCTTGAAGAATAGTGTCTTGTCTATACTCCCTCTGATGTACTCCGCTTCTAACAGAAACCTTGTGAGTCGTTCATACCATGCACGCGGTGCTTGCTTCAAACCATATAGTGCCTTCTTCAGTCGGTACACATAGTCATGATGCACTGGGTCCTCAAATCCCTTTGGCTGCTCAACATAAACTTCCTCCTGAAGTACTCCATTGAGGAAAGCACTTTTCACATCCATTTGATGCACTTTGAAGTTCAGAATGCACGCCATTCCCAGAAACAGCCGAATGGATTCCAATCTTGCAACTGGAGCAAAGGTTTCTTCAAAGTCTACTCTTTCAATCTGTGAGTATCCTTGAGCTACAAGCCTTGCCTTGTTACGAACTACTTCTCCATGCTCATCAGTCTTGTTCTTGAAAATCTATTTAGTGCCAACCACATTTACTCCTTTAGGTCTAGCAACAAGTTCCCACACATCGTTCCTGGTGAACTGCTCAAGTTCTTCCTCCATTGCGACAATCCAATATTCATCACGTAGTGCTTCAGTGTGTGTCTTAGGTTCTATTGATGAGACGAAACATGCGAACTGCACCATTTCTTTAAAGTTGATCACCTTTCCACGCGTTTTTCGTCTTTCTTCAATCCCTCCAATCACATCAGACTTCGAATGATTGCGATGAACTTGCTGAATCACTGGTTGAGGTACTGTATCTGTGATAGGACCTTCCTCAATGACTTCAGTAGCAGCTACAGATGATCCACCTTCTTCCTCTTCATCTGATCCCAAGTCATCACCTACAACCACAGACAAATCATCAAATACAACATTCACTGATTCTTTAATTGATTATGTTCGCTTGTTGTAGACTCGGTATGCTGAGCTAGACTGTGCATAACCCAGAAAGAATCCTTCATCACTTCTTGAGTCAAACTTCCCAAGGTAGTCCTTGTCATTCAGTATGTAGCACCTGCATCCAAAAACATGAAAGTAACTAAGATTAGGAGTTTTGCCTGTCCACATCTCATACGGTGTCTTTGTTGTCCCTTTTTTGACATACACACGGTTGATTGTGTAACACGCTGTGCTGAGTGCTTCAGCCCAGAACCTCTTGGCTATCTTGTTACCATGAAGCATTGCTCTTCCCATTTCCTGTAGAGTTCTATTCTTTCGTTCAACTACTCCATTCTGCTGAGGTGTCCAAGGTGCTGCAAACTGATGAGCTATTCCTCTTGATTCAAGAAAGGTAGTCATGGCTTCATTCTCGAATTCACCTCCATGATCACTGCGTATCTTCTTGATTCCTCCCTTTTCATTTATGAGTTGAAGTGCCCAGATTTTGAAACTCTCAGACACTTCTGACTTTTCCCTGAGAAAACGAACCCAAGTGAATCTGGTATAGTCATCTACTAGTACAAACACATACTTCTTTCCTCCAATACTCTCGGTTTGCATAGGACCCATGAGATCCATGTGAACTAGATCCAATGGTGCCTTTGCCTGAACATCCGGTACCTTCTTGTGTTGTATCTTGACTTGCTTTCCCTCATTGCATGCACAAAACACAATCTTGTCATCAATCTTGAGTTTGGGTACTCCTCGAACCAAGTCGTTGCATACTAGATTCGTTAGATTCCTGAAGTTCATATGTCCCAAACGTCTATGCCATAGATCAATATTCCCTTGAGCTGACAAGCACTTAACCTTCTTTTCCCACATGTAACAGTTATTGCCAGATCTCACACCTTGTAGCACTGTTACACCATGTTGATTTATTGCACGCCAATCAATTGCTGAGAAGCACACCGTAAGTCCGTCATCACACAGTTGACTCACGCTGATCAAGTTGGCCTTTAATCCTTTGACAAAGTAGACATTTACCAATTTAGGTACTTCTGAGTTACACGTTGTACCTTTGCCTTGAATGACACCACAACCTCCATCTCCAAAGGTTACCTTTCCTCCTTTTACCTTTGACACTTTGTCTAGATACTCAATGTTTCCCGTCATGTGTCTAGAACACCCACTGTCGAAGTACCATGGTTCCTCAGATTCGGAATCACTTGCCACTCGCGCCATGTTACATCGAACGGTACTTCTTGGTTCAGTCACTATCTTAGGATACAAGTCATTTTTTTTCATCCAGCCTCGAGAAGTCTTGCCTATTCTCCAAAACTTGTGTTGTCTCCATACTTGTTTGACCCGTTCTAGATACTTGTAGCAATACCTCTTGTAATGACCAAACTTCCCACAGAAGAAACATCCACTCATCTGAGCTGGAGTAGTTTGTGTCTTGGTTTCTTCAGCATGCGCAAAACCTCCAGACACAAAGCGCGTTGTACCTGTTGAGCTACTCTGTCTTCCAGTGTAACCAAGTCCCATCAATGAGCTTTCAGTTCTTCCACTGCTCAGAATCTTGTCAAGTTGCTTGGTTCCCGTAAGCATCTTAATCTTCCGATATTGCTGATCCAATTCAGCTTGAAGATCAGCTGCTTTCTTTCTTTCAGCCAGTAACTCTTCTCTGAGCTCGTCCGCTTGCTTAGACAGGACCAATTTTTCTTTGATCAGATTCACACTTTCCTTGGCCAACTCAGCTTCCCTGTTGAGGTCATCCTTCAACACTTGTACTTCAACTTCCAGTCTTGCCTTCTCTTTAGCCAAGGCCAAATTCTCCGTTCCCAGCTTCACTAGCGTCTCTCGAACTTCCTTGTAGCTTTCATCTAAGTCATTTTCTTGCTCAACATCACTCTCAGATCCTGACTCACATTCCACGATTCCTAGAAACGCCACAAAGTTATTCACTTCCTCTTCATTCTCGCTGTCGGACTCGCTGTCATTGATTCCTATCATGGACTTTTCCGGCTTTCTCCTACCATTCGACTCGCATTCAGCTTGAGTGTGTCCATATCCCTTGCAGTTATGGCACTGAATCTCTCTTCTTTTCACTGTGGGAAACTCAGTTCAAAAGTGACCATACCCCTTGCATTCATAGCACTTAGCATCATTCTTCCTGTAGTTCTTTTCTGGCTCAGACGTCTTCCTACCTTGGCCAAACTTCTTCTGCCCATTCTCCACTTTTCGTAGAGCTCTATCAAACCTTCTGACCAGAAGACTCACAGGATCATTATCATCCATATGCTCCTTTTCAACTGATGCAAGCGCAATTCCTTTTTCATTCATTCCACCAGACACACCAGCCACTTCCATCTCATGAGCTTGTAACATTCCAACCACTTCATCAAATGTCATCTCGTCAGTGTTACAGGAGACGGTCATAGCTGCTTTGTATGCCATGAACTTAGACGGCAAGCACCTCAGGAACTTCTTCACAAGTTTCTTCTCTTTGTATTTCTTCCCAAGTGTAAGTGCTTCTTGTGCCAGTGAGCTAATCTTTGAGCTGAAATCTCCAACAGATTCATTCTCTTCCATCTTTAGCTCTTCAAATCTTGTTGCAAGCATATCCTTTCTAGAACTCTGAACCTTTGAGGTTCCTTCAAAATGCTTCTGCAGAATATCCCATGCATCCTTTGCTGCCTCGCATCCTTGAATTAGTTCAAATTGCTTCCTTGCTACACTGCAATGTATGACAGTTAGTGCACGAGCATTGAACTTAGCCATCTTGTTCTCATCATCAGTCCAGAGCTCCTCCAGTTTCGGAACATCTGTCCCATCCTCGGCTCTTGCAACAGGTGATTTCCAACCAGATTCCACAGCCTTCCACGCCAATGGGTCAATACCCTTGATTGTAGCCTTCATGCGCGCCTTCCAGAATCCATAGTTTCCTACTTCAAGGATCACCTTGGAACTTATCACCAACTCGCGATAGCTATCCATCTTACTCCGCAGGATCTACCTGTTTAAATAAACAAAGCACAGATACCTGCTCTGATACCAATTCTTAATGTAAGATAAGCAAGCTACGCTATGTAGACACACAGTAGTACAGGGTTATTCAATTCCAAGAAATACGACTATATTTATTCTTTCAAAAGCTCTTACAAGTTCTTCTTAAAAGCAATAAATCAAACAAGCTCAAGACAAACCTCGACTTGTTTGCTAGTCAACTCGTTCAGAGATCTAAGACAGACTCTGAACCACCTAAGCTCTTAACCCCTAGATGCTTTGCTTCTCCTTCTTAGGACGTACAAAACTCTCTATTGCTAAAAGCTCTCCCTGTGTGTTAGCCGGCAACACAGTGCCACGACTCCCTTTTATATATCTTTGAGGAAGCCCTAGATCTAATCTATCTACCCAATGGAAACTTTCCATTTCTTTTACTTCAGCGAATAAGCCAATCTTCCTTTTTCTTTTAGATCGATTGCTTCTTCTTCAAGTCTTCCTTTAATATCCCTCTTCATTAAATCTTCTTTTAATGCATCGGTCTTGATACGTGCTTCTCACGAACCGCCTCTCTGATGTAGTAGTTCATGTCACACTTCATGAACTACTTTAGCTCTGCTACAGCATCGACTTTCCATACACCTTCAAAAAGCTGTCTTATGATCTATATCTTCTAGCTTAAGTCTTATTCATTACAATTGGAATTAACCCTAGCTTTGTATGTAGGGATTTTTTTCATCCTTTTGGGGATCCTTACGTAGACTTCTGCTTGCTTAAGCAGTCTTAAACCCAAGTAACATTGTATCTCTATGCTATTTCAACATTGAAATGAATTCACAAACTTGACAAAACAAGCATGGGTGTTTTGATTGTCTACATGATCATCATTGGTATTGTTTATCGTCTTCTAGTCTAATAAATAATCTGTTGCTACTTTGTTGAAGTTTACTCTTGTCTGGTTGTTGTTGAAGGTGATGTATTGGCCTTGGTTTTAAATGTCTAATTGCGACCAGTGGCGACAGGGGGCTCGACACTCGCCACTCGCCATGGCGTTTCATGGCGATCGCCTTATGTATCAGCCGCTCAAAAGGTACCTATTCCTAATACCATCCATCAATTATATGAACTTTTGAAAAAACATAGTAAATAGAAAACCAAAATCTGTTTTATTGATAACTTAAACATCATAAAGCAAAAACACCAAATGAAAAGCATAAAACCAAAACCAAAACATAATCCAAAGTAAAGAAAACCAATTCAAAGCAAAACACATAACACAAACACTCTAAAACTCAGTTTCAGAGTCATCTGGAAACTCCCAATCTTCATCTTGACTGAAACCACCTGCTTCTAGTTCCAAATCAATTTCCGGTTCATCCTCATCAATATCAACAAGAGATAGAACAGAGGGACCTGGACCATATCGTTTCTCTCTTGTTTGAGTTGAAGAAGATGCTATCCCTTTTCCCTTCTCAGCAGCTGTAAATTTTGTTCCTCTAGTAGCATAGGTAGGTTCCTCAGCTCATGTGGCTTCACTCACAGCACTCCATGTCAGATCTTCATTCTCGAAGACATGATCATCTAGCTTATCATTGTCAGAGCTTCCTTCCATTTTTCTCATCAACCATTCATTGCTTTCATCAATCTCCTCTAAGATAATAGGATCAGTGGCGTCACTTCTCTTCATGCGACGCTGCAAGGCTCTGTTGTACTTGACAAACACCATGTCATTCAAACGATGTTGAGCTAAACGGTTCCTTCTCTTTTTGTGAAGCTATATTAGATTGGATCAACAAATCATTAGTGAGCTTAAGATCAAATGTGACTATGAAATAAGATGAATATAAAAACGACTTACAAGCTCAAAAACACCTCAGTTTCTTTCACATCCAGATGCACTGCAAGTTAAGCTAAGTACTTTCACAGCAAAGTCTCTTAGATTAGGAGCTGATGATCCATAAATAGACCACCAATCAGCTGAAAAAAAAAATTATAAGATTAGTTTAGAAGTAAAGTTGACAAAACAAAGTAAAGTGTATGGGTTAATCTTTTATCTGGTGCTTTCATCTCTCTTTGCCTTATTGCCATGTTATGCCCAAAGAGACCAGCAGCCTTCTTAAACAAATCAAGCTCGAGCATCACCTTATCTTGAATCTCACTGTTCGGGACAAGCCTGTTGATACAGTTGTACAAACCGGTCTCAACTTCCTCACAACAAACGTCCTCAGGATTGGCGTAATGGATAGCTGGATTCAGGAAGTATCCAGCTGCGTGAAGAAGCTGGTGAAGCTGACAATTCCACCTTCGATCAATGATCTCAAACACATTCTCATATTTCTCTTGCTTCATCTTGAAACTCCTTGCAATAACCTCTTTAGCTCTGTCCATAGCCGCATATATGTATCCCATAGACGGCTTCTTATCACCATCCACCATCCTAAGCACCTTCATTAGTGGACCAATGAGCTTGAGGGCGTAGCTAACATTCCTCCAGAAGCTTTCTTGTAGAATGTATTGTTTCAGCTTCTTTGTCCCTGATTCCTTTGGCCATTTGCTCTTGTTCCAATATCAGATGCAACCATCTTCTTCAGATTTGATTGCTGAATGTAGAACTGAGACATGGTGATAAACGAGGTGGCAAACCTTGTTACAGCTGGCCAATGAAGATTGTGTTGATTGGTGAACCTTCTCATCATATTCACTAGTGGCACACGGCAGTAGATGTATCCATTCATGAAGATACACTTCTTCAAGGCATTCTTAACCGGCTCCAACTTCCCAATGTCTTCTAGCATAAGATCAAGACAATGTGCTGCATAAGGGGTCCAGTAGAGGTTTAGTCGTTTAGTCTCTAGCAATTTCCGTGCAATTTTAGAATGTTTTTCATCAGATCAATGATCAAACTCAGTTTAACACTTAAAATGTTTAGAATGTAATTAATCTTAAAAAATTAGATTAGATAGACAATACCTGCTTTTACATAATTAGATGCATTGTCTGTGATCACTTGAACCACATTCTTCTCACCAACTTCTTCAACCATCTCATCAAGCAGTTTGAACAGCATTGTTGCATCTTTCACCACTTCTGAGACCTCCTTAGACTTTATGAAAACAGAGCCCTTAGGAGAGTTAACTAGAAAGTTAACTATGTCCTTCTGGACCACTGAGTCATGCCATCCATCCGACATGATAGTGCACCCTTTAGCAGCCCACTCGTTCTTGTGTTGAAGCAACATAGTATGAGTGTTTGCGACTTCCTGTTGAAGGAGAAGTACTCCGAGCTCCCATACTGCCCAATGAACTCTGTCATCTCTTTGAAAGAGTCATATGTGACATCATTAAACGGAATACCTGCATCATAAAACCACCTAGCTATTGCAGCACACACTTTGCCCCTTAGATCTTTGTCAGGAGGGCCTAACACATGCTTCCTGTCCATCCTTCCTTGCAAAATGTCCGGAGGAGTTGAAATGACAAACCTGTCAAAGAACAGAGAACATATAAATATTTGTTTGTCCAATAATCTAGCAAACCAAGAAGCAAGAACAAAAACTATATACCTGTCCAATGGACCTCTCTTCTTCCTCTTGTTAGAGTTAGCTTTCTGTTTAGGCTCACCTTCAACAGCCTCATCATCGGTATCATTCAGGACAGGTTCGCAGCTGATGGTCTGAGCTGCTCTTTCAGCAGCTTTATTGGCTGCGTAGTCACGCAACTCAATTCTCACGTGCTCGGGACAAGTTGGACACTTGATCACGCTTGTGCTGTCTCCAATCAAATGGTGTTTCAGACGTGAGACACCTCCACTGATTTCTTTCAAACAAAAGATGCACGTCCACTTGTTCATGTTATTAGGCAGAGAGGTCTCATACTTGCGACCTGGATCAACTTTCGATGCCCCTTGTTGAGATGCTCCACCTTTTGTTGCGCCTCCTTGGGATGATCCTCCAATATCAAACATGATGAACCTTCAAAGAAGAAGCAAAGAATATAAACTAAGTACATAAAATTGAGAAAACATAAACTAAAAAGAATGTTAAGCTATGTATATAATACCACAAACTCTACATAAACATATAAGGTTCTAAACACAAGCTAAGTAAATAAACTTTAACAGAAATATGAATGATACGTGATACATAAGAAATCCACGTGAATGGAGAAAACATGAATGGTATGTGATAAAGAAGATATGACACTATGAGTCTTATATGTGATCAGCACGATGTGTTAAACACCACAACTTTAACTAAGAAAACAAACCGATAAAGTAAACAAGAGCGTGCGCCTTCAATAGCTTAGAGAAAGGAAGAGAACTTGTGAAGAAGTAAAGGGATGAAGACCTATCATATAGTACATTGACTTAGGATTTTTTGCGTATATTTAGCGTATATTTAGAGGATATTTACAGTATACTTAGATTATATTTGGAGTATCTTACACATATATGCTTTTTTACTTAACAATATCGATTTTGAAACTTTTGATTATCAACAATGTCGTAGCGACGCAACGTTCGACTCACTGTATGCAGGTGTAGCGAGGAAAGGCGTTCGACATACGTACCTCGCGAAGCATTGGGGTGATGAGTCGTTTTGCCTGTCGCCTCATGTCGCCACTCGCCATGGCGACCGGAGCGTTCGCCTTTTAAAACCAAGGTATTGGCTGGAAAGACAGAAGATGTGACTCACCACTATGGTGTTCTAAAAGGATGGTTCGGTCAGCATTGGTGGAATGGAAGAGCTTTATTCTTGTCTTTACAACTCCTGGTGTCTTTGCTCCATTGGTTCTTGAAGGTTGACTCACCATTATGATGTTCTTTAATGATGGATCCTGCAATGCAAGCTGATTACCAGTTGCCAATAAGAGTTGTTCAGATTTTTGGTTACAAATGTTGCTAGTAGATGTTATAAAATCCATTTTCATGTTTTCAAAAGCTTACCGAGAGGCCTACATGTTCTTACTTAATATATCGAAGAAAAGGTCCAAATGAAAAAGTTGCAGGTTTGTTTTTGAAAAAAAAAACTTCGATCATCAGGGCATTACTTCTTTCGTGTTGCGTCTGCGTTCGCGAGAAACTGACTAATCCACAGATGGAGCAGAGTAAACAATACACAAGAAAAATGAATTATCCTCAAAGAATGTAATATTCTCGTGGTTTGGTGTTACTGACTGTAAAAGGATATAATATGTTGTTGTTTGGTGTTACTGTTAATAGATAAAATATTAAAACCAACTAGAGGTGAACCTACTAGTTTTTGTTTTGTTTTTTGGAACCGTTAACTACAGGGCTGGAAAAAAAATAATACTCTTGAATCACAAAGCTGTTTATTCAAATCAAATTGACCCGTTCTTTTTCTTCCAAACCAGTAGCAGAGAACGTAACACACAAACATATAAACGAATTCTTTTTCATATTTTCCATTCACCAGATTTAACATAGATAGAACCATGTTATATTAATAGAATGAAGAAAAGATTATGTCGATGAAGAAGAGAAAAAAACAAAGATTGAAGAGAAAAAAATAGTGGGAGGAAAAGAAAAACGTGGGAGAAATTATTCTCTAAAATATTTTAGAGTAGATTTAGGGTGTAGATTTATGAAACATCTTTAACCGAATATGGAAGTTTTCATAGTTTTTGGATTTGCCTAGAATACATATCCTAACTCACACATAACACGTAGAGTAGGTGGAAAACCTATTATTCCTTGAGCGTCACATAAGGTAAAATGAAGAACAGGTTATGACACATATTATAGATAAAGTATATCAAAGAATTGTGGTTATATGTTGTTATCATGTTGTAGGTAGACTAAAGACATGTTTCTTGATTATAACGTAATGAATTCTAATTTCGTTAGAATATGCAAAAAAGTTTAGTTTACGTTTACGTTTACGTTTACGTTATATATCCGGGATATATCTTGTATAAAACTTAGTATCCAATTTTTTGACTAAGTAGAATACCATAATGAGTATTCTAACCGTAGCTAAGCGATAAAATAAAATATGACTCCATATTTTCTAAAATAATTAAACATATAAATTGTCATACTTATGTTTCTATTAGTTTTTATATTTTTTACATTTTTAAAATTAAGTTTACTACTTTTTCCATGAGAAAAGGTTAAAACATGTTCAGAATTACCGAAAATATTAGAAGTCCTAAAAGAACAAACAAAAGTTGAAAGTGTCTTTTTTCCAATTTTTCCTAATTTTAATATTGAATTCTCATCTTGTGAATGAATTATGTTTATGGAGTATAAAACTCAAATGAAAAATATATAAATTTATTTGGAGCTAACACAAATAAGTCTTTTTCATAATTAAATAATAGACTGGCAACAAACACATTTTATCAAACAAATATGGACATGAATATGATACTCTTTTCTTTTTATCTCTTGTATATCATCTTCATCTCAAAGGGTATCTATATCAACTTCCATCACATTACCATACGAAATCGTTCGAGCTCATGTGATCAGCAGGTGGCGACGAGGAGGTGGCTTGCTGATGCTGATCAAGATCGATAGTGAGTGACATAAGATCGTTTGGGTTGGGATAGTGCTCGTTTAGATTTCCTAGGAGCATCGCAATGGAATCGTCTTCATCATTTGGTATGTAATCAAACATTATATCTTCATAGTAGTTCACGTCGTTGACTTCCATCGACTCATCCTCTTTATCATCATTTTGTTTGTGTGGGTGCTTTCTGATGGAGAAGTACTGTAATAAAACCAAACAAATATACACATGTATAAGATGCTTTAGTTAGCAGTTGATCTTTTGGTCAATTTGGAGATATAAATATAAGAAAATTATTTAATAACCAAACCAAATACTCAAAATAATTGTTTCAACAAAATACTCTTTTTTTACATTTTCAATGTATTAATCAATACTAAATTTTTAAACTTCAAAAATATAACTATGGTTACTGAAATTGGTTAAAAATTATGGAGAATAGTTAGCTATAAAAAAATAATATATTGGTAATCAAAATTTTATATGTTTTTTAATGTGTAAAGTTTTTTAAAACATACATCTTTTTGAAATCAGAGTATAAACTATGAAAAAAACTCTAATAACTTCCATATTCAACATCGAATTTTACATACGTAAACAAACAAACTTTAGCATTAATATAAAATTAATTCTGTAAAAATAATTTTTGGAGATAAATGAAAATAACAAAACTACTACATTTTTTAATCCTAACTTGACTGACAAACCATTCTAGTCAAAATTTAACTTCAAAATCAACAAAACTGTGTATATATATATATAATAACTCAAATAGAAAACCAATCCTAAAAACTGTTTCGTTTGTACAATTCATGTAGTCAAACCAAATAAATTAGCTGCTCAAAAAATTTTTTTTTGGAAAAGATAAAACATCACTAACTACTTAACTACTAAAATAGCAAAGATGTAACAAGATAGTAAAATTATTAAATGGTCAAATAGCAGAAACATTAATTAAAAACTTCATATAAAATCATAAAAATGCCATTAAGTTTTTTTGTCTGGATACTTAACAAACTAAATTCAATGACACATTTAAAATATCTAATTTTGGACAACTAATCAATCATTATTTAACGTTGTCCTTTCCAAAATAAAATAAGAAAAGAAGTTAATAAGAGAGCTCACGAGATTCTTGCTTTCGTCCTCGTAGATTGTAAGATAATCTCCCATCAATACTCCATTTTTCTTCACAAATTCTCCTTTAATTTTCAACATAAAAGAAAAAAATTATAATTAAGATTTTGTTTTCAAAGAAACGCTATACTTTTTGAAAGAATAATGTCGTTCCTTAACTACCTGTGTTTTCGAGGACATACATTCTGCTCTTGTTATTGGACCAGTACCTGTGTTTCACATTAATGCAAGCCTTTTAATTTCTCTCTTTCCAATAATATTAAATTGAAACCGATATAACAAATTCCAAACTATAAAACTTACCACTAACAAAAAAACACTAAAGAGCTTAAAAGGTTTGTTAAACTATTGGTAGATTAAAAATGAAGCATAAACTTTTTTTTTATCAATATATATATATATAAGAGTTGAAACGAGACTTAACTTGTATTTGAAAGACCAAGACTGCACAGAGTCAACATCTTTCATCTCTAATACCATTCCTTCTTTATCAGTTAGTTCCGGAAGATTTCCTTCTGCTTCTCTCTGCGCTCGAGACCCATGGTTTACTTAATTACTTTTTACTCAACTAATTATTTTCTTATTAAGATAGATGAAACATGGATTAACAAGGAGTAACTAATTACCAAGTATCCATAATGGTATTATGTTTTATGTTTGTTTTCTACTTTCCCTTAATTACCAAGTAATCCATAATGGTTTTATGTTCGTTTCCTACATTCCCTTAATTAGGAAAGAATATAGACGACCTTTTTTGTTCAACCCATTTCAAAATCAAGTCATTTTAACCACTTTATTTTATTGGTATGACATTTTTAACCATTTTAGCTAACTACAACTAGAAAATCGTATATTTCTCATGTTTTCATTTATTGGTTTCTAAGTTCTTACACGAATTATTAGATTGTAGGAACTATAACCAGTTTTGATTTTTTCATTCATATTTCATTTTTCGTGCTCATCCAAAACTTTTAACTTTTTAATCATTTGTCAATCACCGTATTAGTGTTTTTACCTCTACAAAATTGTTTTAACATTATACCATAAAGAACACGGGAATTGTAAGAATTTACACACCTTTGGTAGAACGATCCTCCCAAGTGACCCAACATCACTGTTCTTCAAGTGCTTCACCAACAAAACCCTAAGTTTCTACTTACGACCCAACAACAATTTTTTTAAAAAAACTATCATCATGTTATATATATAATCGCGTATATTCTATAATTTGGGACCAAAGAAATACAAACCTTGTTATCGAATGAGGAGAATCGATAGAGATCTTTTCTAGCGGCAATCTCGGCATTGGTTTTCATGGTAAGAGACACTTGTCTCCTTGACTCAACCAACTCATTCGAACTAGAATTAGGGCTAGAGTTGTTTCTTGATCTTATCATCGCCTTCTTCCTGTTGATCCTAGCCATTTTAGTCGAGTGTGGATCAAGAAATACACCTCTTTCCTGTCTCACACCAGCCTTATAAACCAAAGAGCCGAATTCACTTCCGGTTTGCACAACCGATATGTGAGGAAAAGCATCCGATAAGTGAAAAGTCTGATGATTCATGGCCCCCGTCTGATCAAGTACCGGACATGCAACGTACGAGTAAGGCGGCAACAAGTCGTGAGGCTGCGCCATTGTTGACAAGTGCGAGCGATTGTTGTTAAGATCCATGGAGAGTTCTTGGACAGAGTTTGCGTTAGAAGAGGAAAAGGGCAAGAGGTTATCCATATTTCCCGGGGAGAGAAAGATAGAGAGAGAGTTATGAAGGGAGGGTCGTTGGGGAGATTGAAAAGGGAAAGAAAAGGAGATCGAGTGAAGAAGAGACAGATGTTGGAAAACACTAAAGAAAACGAATCAAAATGTTGCAGATGGTTTGACGCTGCACCTTATAGGGATACCCATCTCACCACTCACGCAAGGAGAGAGAGGTTTATATATGAATGCTAATAGATATATACATATATATATATATGTGTGGCCCTAGATTGGTGTTTGAATGTAATATAATGATTTTTATGGCACAGAAGACCACGAGAAGGTCATTGGCTGTATTTACGAGGGAGAGTGAATTAAGGCAATTTATTTACTTTTTGGACTTTCTTCACTCTACTTATATTACTAGTACGTTTATAGTGACTATAATCCAAGTTATTCCTTGGCATGCAGTTGGAAACAATGGGAAATCAAACACTTAAAACTGAATTCTGTTAGTTTTAGAATGATATAATTATTAGCATATTATTCTCTTTGTCATTATAATTTTTTTTTGTTACACAAAAAATATCACTTTACAATTATAACTAGGTGATTTTCCCGTACTCATGCACGAATATAAATATTTATAAAATAAATATATTATAATAATTGATTGTTATTTAATTTTAATTTTATTAATTTATAAATTTTATGCATAATATTATAATAATTATAATTATATTAAATTAATTTAATTAGACATGATTTTAGATATGTTATATCTAGTTGGTTTATCGTTTTTGCGGTTAATTTAGTTATCATTTGGATATATTGAATTGCATATGTCTCTCTAAATTTAAATATAATATTTTTTACTAAATATATTAAATTTTTAATTTTGTTATTCATATTTAGGTTGGTTGTTGTCTTAGATATATAAATATATTTAGGAATATTATGTATAACTTAAGATATATTGTGCTTAGATTGAAATAAAAATAAACTAAAATGTCTGATTCCAAATTACATAAATTAATATAACGATAATATATTGTGCATATATATTATTATATTTTTACCAAAGAACTAAATTGTAACAGTTGGTTAATATTTTATTTTCATTGTTAATATGTTTTGAGTTATCCTATAATCTATATTTAAAAATAAATTATTATTCTAAAATTATATATTTTTATTGCAGTTAAATTTATGAGTTTATATTTAAGTTGAAATAGTTGAGTCATTCATGTTGTGAATATATTGAGTTAAATATATTCTTTCAAATTCAAACTTAAATATAATTATTTTATTATATTTAAGTTAAATCAAATTAGTCTTATTTATCATTTAAATGTGTATGTGTTTTCATAGTATTTATCAAATTATATATTGATTATTAAAAAATATTAGATATAAGTGATGATCAATAGGAAATTACAATTTAAGTAACTGTTACATTTTTGAAAGTTCATGAATACATATCAATATTACAATAATTAAAATGTTTTATAAATTCTAAATAATTTTTTCCTTAGATTTATTGAATTGTAACTAAGCTAAAATTTATTTTAAATAATCATAAAATGAGAATTCAGATTTGTCTTGGTATTTTTATTATGGTTATATTAACTTTCACAAACATTAAAACATAAAATTTAAAAGTAAATTTAATATTAAGAAAATAAATAATTTCAGTAGTGATAAAATGTAATATACCTACCTTGTCAGAGTATATAGTGCTATGTTATTTTAAATATTTTGTAATTATTTGATCAAAAGATGTTTAGTTTTAATTTCTTTTTAGTTTCTAATATCTCTTAAAAATAAGCAATAAAAATATTGTGATAGTATTTGAGAAGTCATATTATATAATTAAAAATACAGTTTTAGATATTTGTTTGCTCTAACTGAAATATATTATAGTCAACTAAATATAAAAAATAAATAGAATATTTCAATACTAATTATAAAAAAAAATTTAGTCAAATAAAAATATATCAATTAATGTTACTTAAGAAAAGGATATATATATATAAATACTTCTATTACATTGAAAATATATGTTTTTATATTGTTAAATTATATTTTAAAATAAATAATATTTCTTTTTCTATATCACGATTATATGTGTGAAAATTCTTTTATGAAATCACATTATATAACAATATAAATTTTTCATCTAAGAAAATATTTTATCACTTCAAAAGTATTTTTATGTTATTTAAAATATTTCTTTTTTAAAATGGAATATTACTATTTTGTGAAATTTCCGTTTTGATAAAATCACATTATATATACATATATTTTCGTTTTAAATTGTTTTTTTTACTTTATACATGTTTCCTTTATATTATATATGTTATTTGTAAATTTTTCAAAAGAAAAGTAAATATTTCAACAATAATATTTAAATGTAATAATATAGAGATGCAAATTATAATTATCTAATGGTATCACTGTAATCAACCATCGTGAAAGTAAACGTGAGCGCGCCACATAAGAAACTGACTTCTCAAATAATATTAAAGAGATGCAAATTATAATTATTGTCAACTGAAAATTAATTGCAAATTGTATTGATTTTATAAATAATTTTACATATCTCTAATATTACTGGTCAAAGAGGTGTAATTAATAATAACTTACATATATTTCCTTCACTTTCTTAATCTGTGTGAAAAAATATCAAAGTAACACTTATATAGAAACATATAGAGTATATTTTTGGAAACTCAATTAGTTGGCATTCGTATTTTCATTTTGTAAATACATCAATTAATTTTCACAAAAAAATAAAAATACATCAATTAACAATTGGCCATTTTTAACATTGTTGAAACGCTTACTTACAAATTTACCTTAATATAAAAGTATTTGAATTTAAACAGTAAAAGACGAGTCGATTTAGTTTTACAAACGATATGATATTAATCTATCAATTTTCTTTAGAACTCTTTATCGTTACTCATATTTTGTAGAAACTCAACTAATGATCATTAATATTTATATTTTTACATATATCTGAAAGAGGTTTATTAAAACAAATATATTCAAGATTATAATTAAAATATTATTTGAACTCAAATATTGAAAAAGACGAACCAATTTAGTTTTAGAAACGATATGATATTTATCCAAAAAATCAGTTTATTGATACTTAAATTTTGTAGAAACTCAATTAGTGGCCCTTGATATTTTTATTTTTTTCACATATCCGTAAAAAAGAGGTTTACTAAACCAAAACAATCCTCTAAGAGGACGTTCCTTGGCTCTCAACTGTTGCTGAAGACAACCCTCTACCTCCAGTAGAACAAAATCTTTGGCGGAGCATATGGAAACTGAAAACGTCTCCAAAGATCCACCACTTCATCTGGAGAGCATTATCAGGCGCACTAGCCGTAGCTGAGAGACTCCAGTCTCGTGGTCTCTGTTCTGACACTACCTGCAAAGCGTGTGGCTTAGCCTCGGAGACTATCTGTCATGTATTGTTTCTCTGCCCAGTTGCAGAAGAAGCCTGGAGGCGTGCAAAGATCCAACCTCCCAGCTCTGGATTTTCACAAAACTCTACCTTTCTTAACATCTACTTTCTAGTGGCTGAATCTAAAAAGACCTTCCATACTGATAGTGGCATTAGAGCCTTTCCCTAGATCCTTTGGCACCTATGGAAATCTCGTAATGCCTTGATCTTTGAAAGGACCAGGATCTCTGCTGCAACATCGGTGGAGAAAGCCCTAGAAGAAGCTGAGATTTGGAACACGGTGAATGAAAGCCACAACGCTACAGCCCCTCCTGTTACCGCACCTCCCAGCCTGTCGGCTGTTGCATGGAACAAGCCTGATGTAGGTATAGTGAAATGTAACATTGGCAGTTCCTGGGTGGCGAATGGCTCTATCAGTGGCTCTAGCTGGATAACAAGAGATCATCAAGGACAAAGCTTACATCACAGTCGTCGTGCATATCCTTTTTCTCCTACAAAGAGAAGGGCTGATCTATTATCTCTTCTATGGGCTGTTGAAAGCATGGTCAACATGAAACAAAGGAACGTCCTCTTTGAATCATCATCCATTGAGCTGAGGGAAACGCTTTTATATCCTGATCGCTTCCCAGAAGTGCATGACCTACTTGACACTCTAGCTGGCTTACTACCACGTTTGGGTACATGGTCTTTGTGCTACATATGGAGAAGCAGAAACAATGTGGCTACTTCCATTGCTGTCACCATTATAAGAGACCACCGTACCCAATCCTATGTGGCTCAGGGCGCCCCTTTCTGGCTCCGCGAGATGGTGCATCAAGAATCTTTAGGAGCTTAACCTACTCTGTTCGCTTACGTGATCTACGCAGCTTTGGAGGTCTCCTTCATCCTTCTGCCTTTTAGGTGTTTGTCAGACTTACTTGTCTGTCTTTTCTCTTTTCGTGGTACCTTTTGGTCTCCACTTTGTTTTAGTTACTCTGTTCTTTCGTTCTGGTCTTTTTGGCCTTTGTTTGCTTTGAAACATTTCTATTTGAATGAACCAGTGTTAAAAAAAAAAAAACCAAAACAATAGAAATTTCATCTAAATATTATGAATCTGAAGTCAAAAATTGAAAAACAATTTTTTAGTTTTAGAAATTATGATATTTAGCATACTAATAAAATAGGTTTAGATGCGATAAAATATTGAACACTATGGTCGGCCCGCCCTACGGGCGGAAAATTGTAAAAAAAACTATTTTATATGAATTAAGAGAAAATTTCATAAAAATAACTCAACGAAATTTCGTTACATTTTTTAATATCTCAACTTTTTGCTTACCATTTTAATATTCCAACTAACTATTTTCTCACATTAAACGTAAACTTTTAAAATGATGCCTTTTTAATACCCAAATTTTGTTTATTTTAATTAAAATTACTAATAAATTTCAAACAAAATTTTTAAGATCTTCAAAATTAAAGGAAAATTTTAAAATTTTTGGATTTTAAGTTTTAGGAAAGAAGGTAAGTACACTATGGATAAAATTTAAGATTTTAAAAAGTTTAATTATGAGGGAAAAACTTATTTTTCAAAAAACAAACTAAATTCAATATTTAAAACTTAAAAATTTTGTTACAAAATTTAAGATTATGCAAAATTTAGTTACTTGTATTCTTCAAACAAAAAAAATAAAATTATAATTTTCTGAGTTTTTGTTTGTGAATTTTAGTGGTTTTAAATTTATTTTGGAACTTCGTAGTATTTTTATTAAAGTAAATAAAATTTGGATATTAAATAGTCACATTTTAAAAATATTGTACATTAAAATGATAAAAATAATTAGTTGGGATATTAAACTGGAAAGCAAAAAAATTTAAGTATTAAAAAGCTTAATGAAATTTAGTTGGAATATTTTCATGGAATTTTTCCATGAATTTATTTAAATTTTATGAACCATTTAAGAAAACAATATTGTAGATTGGAAACGATATTATAAATAAAAAAATAGAATTCATAGATCATGTTGTTATTTTTAATAAATATATTTGGACTGAATTAAAATGCCAGTTATCTTTATATTTTATCAAAAACAATCTAATATAATAGGATTAACGATGTCCTCCATGTGCATATAATTATGCAATGATCATGTCAGAGAAATATGTTAAGGAAAAGCTTATATTATCTAAACCAAAACAACGTCTTGTTAGTGTGAGTAGATTGGACTGTGTATGTTTTAATTAAAAGGCCATGGAAAGCAGAAGAAGAAAAAGTACTCATCAACCATGTCAACAGATACGGTCCTCGTGACTGGAGCTCCATTTGATCCAAATGCCTTCTTCATCGCACCGGAAAGTCATTCCGTCTCTGTTGGGTCAACAAACTCCGTCCCAATCTCAGAAAGTATAAAACTTTATCTCTTCCTTCAATCTTTGCTTCGGTTTCTTTAAAAGGTTTTTTCTTTTCGGGAGTAGTGGACTAAAGAGACACGCTAGGATTCTCCATAACTCTTATGATGCTTCGAGTTCTAGCAGTGCCGGCTTTGAGGGTGTGCTAGAGGTGCAGTAGCACAGGGTCCTAATATATTTTACCATAATTTCTTTAAAATTCAGGGTCCAATTTTTGTTCAAAAACTGTTATTATCCAACAAATATACATAAGAATGTGAAGTAAAGAAAGATATATGTGGCGTTGGGGAAAAGAGAAACCACAAACACGTGACTTTAAGCTAGTTAATATTATTCAACTCACAAATTTTAACACATCATTACTTTCTTGGTTTTAGCATTATTTTAAACAAAATATTTAGGGATCTATTTCATATATAGCACAAGGTCTACCAACACTTTGAGCCGGCCCTGAGTTCTAGTTGCTGCTTTACCAAACCTTCTTCTCGTCGAAACAATGGCTTCTTATTCAATTCCAAGATTCTTCCGTACTCATCATCATCAGGCCAAATTCATGAAGCCTTGAGGATGCCTGAATTGGCTTCTTATTTAAGAGAAAGCATATCAGCGATTGAATGAGAGAATAAAAACAGAGGGATCATGGGTAATACGCGTATTGAAGATCTTACGGAAGTATCCGTAGCTAGAGCTTCAGCCACTAACGGCGGCGGAAGGAAATCACTTAGAGGCAGAGGAGGGAGGACATTACTTAGCAATGGTGGTGGTCGGAGTTGGTTTATCTAACAGGCGCCTGCAATTCCCTGTCAACTTCTCCATGACACCTAGCAGTTTCCGTTTATCAACAACATAAGAAAAGGTTTTCTTGATGCTCATATCAAACGTGTCATATCATTCATATATGTGAAAATTGAATTTGATTTGGCTCTTGAAGACAAGGCAAGCCTTTACACCAGAACAAATAACCTTTACACCAGAGCAAATAAACGGAAGTTGTTATGTTATTAGCCTTTCCAACAAGGCTTTTTTTTTATGGTTTGAGGAAGAGCGTATGATGGGAGGAAGTTCTCTTACAAAGTATAAAATTTACGTGTGATTAATGTTTCTTTCTTTTTTTTTTCTGAACAACAACCATGCTGTTGTCACAGGCTAAGCACGATGTCAAATATGCTGATCGGATTGCAGCTGTTGATCTGAAAGTAGCTTACCCGAATGTCTGCAGTTGCTGAACTGAAAGTAGCTTACCCTAATGTCATGGAGGATTTGAAGGTTTGCTTGTGTTTTATACAGTTGGTTTGGATAATGTTTACGTAAGTGTTTCGTCACCTTAGATCCGGTTGGTTTTGGTTGGACAAGAAATTATCTCAAGTTGTGTGTTTGTGTGGATATATATGGTTTGGTTCTTGATTGTGTTTGTATTGTGCATGCTCTGAAAGCTTCAACACATATATGGTTCCTATCAAGCGCTGATTCACAAGAGAATATTGTGTACCCTAACAACTTCAAACCTCAGGTCGAGATTGATGACGAGTTTAAGTTTCTGCTCCACGACATAGACATCCCGAGCGACCTGCTTGACGTGTAGATTAAGCTTCTTAAGATTGGGTGGAGCCAGTTATGAACACTGCGCAAAGGAGAGCTGCTTCACAGATTCAAAGTGTACAGAATAAACCAATACATAAGAAGAAGAAACAAGAGATCAGCAAGAGCACAAAACTCACCAACACCCATCTTCCCAAGCTCTTTCATATCCTTAATGGCAGCATTTCTTGTATCAAATTTTGGGTCAGATCTATAAGTGAAGAAATTTATTTGTGCATCTCATCATTGCCACACATATATGATCCAATCTAAAGAGGATATCCTCGATAAGATACAAGGTTAAGTTATCCATGGTCAAAATTACAACTTCTGCTTTTCTATGTTAATGTGAATATCTTTGATTCGTTCAATGATTGTGTTGTAGATCATAATATTGTAAAATTGACAACAAATTGTAGCATGGCATACACAACAAAAAAAAATAACAAGAAACTACAATGTCATATGTCAATACAAAAATAGTATAAATTTATTAATTTTTAATAGATTTTTAAGTATAAATCTTATTAAAAGTCTTTACGAAATAATAAAATGTCAAAATATTATAAATACTTCAAAGTAATTATGTTGGAAAATAATTGATAATATATTAATTTGAACATGACAATGAAAACAACTAATTTAAGTGAATTAAAAGGCAATATACATTCACCACAATGATAATATTTATTTTGAAAAGAAAAATTATTCTACAACGACAATTAAAATGAAATAGAGAGAGTAAATAAAAATTAATAATTAATAATTTTCTTTTATGAAATCATGAAAATTTAATAGATTTTATATTTGTTATTTACTGACTTGAAAAAAATTAAAAATTCAAATGTTAATAAATCTTTACTAATTACTCAACTGTATTTAAAAGTGTAAAAGTTCAATAAAAATTCGTAATTGGCTAAACATTGCCAAAAGTATGAGAATATGAACGTCATTTGTTTATTAGAGTATGTATATCAATTTTCTCCTTTTGCACATATAGCCTGCTTAGCTATTAAAATCCTAAGTAAAAAAACTTCATTAACAAAAAACTTCATTCCGACATAAAAAAAACTTCATTAACAAATTATATATATATATATATTATTTAGTCAAAAAAAACAAATTATATATTACAAACTACCTACATTTACCACATAAACAAAGATATAAAAAATGCTAGCAGAATATGTTCATAAATATGATTATTAGAACGTTTATCTCTGCAACGAGTAAAGATTAAAAATTAAAGATGGTTTAACAAAATAAATAAATAAAAAAGATGACTTAACTAACGAATTATTACTACAAACACACGAAGAGAATTTGTGACACAAATTGTCGTTAAAAAAAAACACGAAGAGAATAAAAATAAACAATGAACATCCTAATTCCATCCCAAAAGGTCCGTACATGATTCACGAACCCAAATAAGAACATCCTCTTTTTTTTTTTTTGAACAGTCCAAATAAGAACATCCTAACAAAAGATAATAGTCAACAACTGCTGACAGATTTTGTAAATGCATACAATGTAAATACATACAATCACTACCGGGCTTTATCTTCCAATCTTTAAACGTCCAACAAACACGCTTGCACCAAAAATTAAAATAAATCAATCCACAAACGCTTATCCAATTTAACCACGTACTTTATCTAAAAAAAATACTTTCAATAAGTATGCACAAACTAAGATTAACAATAATGTTTTTTTTCTTTTTTGAATAAAATGTTAAATTTGATTCAAAAGAAAATAAACTTTTTTACAGCAATAGCTACTTTGTTTATAATGTTTTTTAACAATCTAAGAAATAAACATTAAGTCCTCACATATGCGATCCACGCTTGGAAGGCATTAGCCAGGTTCTTGTCTTGTGTCCGTACCGTACTCGTTCTTTTTTTAACTTGTCTATCAATGATCTTGAACAGAATCTCATGTGGACGCGTTTTCTCTCCATACCTTCGAGAGTTACGTTCCCGCCATAACATGTAGAGAGTGGTCTGGAACACATATCGCGCAAAGAACATCTGGGTTCGAGATAGCTGAGACTGCGACATGAAGAGAATGATATTACTCCACTCTTCAGTGTATTGAGTCCCCATAAGCTGATGCATAAGCCTGGACCACAGAGACGAACTATATGTGCACCTGAAGAATAGGTGATCCCGAGTTTCAAGCTGTTGTTGACATAGCACACAACTCCCATTGATTCCTTGATTCCACATTACCATTCGATCACCTGTGGTAAGTCTATTTTGCAGAGCAAGCCTAGAACAGAACCGAAAATTTGGTGTTCCTTGGCTAAACCAGAGACCCTTATACCAGGCCACCTTTTCCCTCGCTGGCCATACGTGATTCCAGGTTTCTCGAGTTATAAACTGATTTTTGTAGACATCCTGGTTTCCACGCCAGAGTACAACATCTTCTTCCTCAGACCTAGGTAATGATAGGAGTTATTATTCTACATTAAGAAGCCCTTCCGAACGATGGCGACGACGCCTTCTCTTTGTCCTAGCTGTGTAGACAGTATCATGCTGACCAATGCCCATATCTATCTGACCTTGTGCCCCAAATTGATCCATCAGACAACCCAGTGGGGACCAGTGATCATATCAAAAGGAAGTTGATTTGCCATTTAGGACCTCAAACCCTACAGAACTGACGAGCCAGACCTCGAATTTTTAAAATTTTCCTCCACATCCATGATCCTTTTTTATCATCACCCTTCACAGACCAGATAGACTCATTCTTCAGCACTGTTGAGTTGATCCATCGCACCCATAGTGATGACTTGTTTGAGACCAATCTCCAAAAAAGCTTGAGCATGGTGACATTGTTCATATCGATCAATGTTCTAAGGCCAAGCTCTCCTTCATCCTTCGGACGACACACTTCCTCCCAAGCCACCTTTGCTTTCCGGGGATTTAGATCACTTCCAGATCACAGGAAAGCCAAACATATTTTGTCAATTTCTCGGATGCATGCTTTAGGAAGCCGAAAAGCAGAGAGCCAGAAGCTTGATATACTCCACAGTACCGAGCCCAGAAGCTCAAGCCTGCATGCATATGATAGGAAACGGTTCTTCCAGGAGCTAATACGATTTCGGACTGTCTCGACCAGTGGTTTATAATCATTGCTATTCATACTCTTTGTAGTAAGAGGTAATCCCAAGTAACGCACGGGAAGCTGGTCCATTTTAAACTGGAATCTACTTTCAATCTCCATCTGGATATCTGCTGTTACACAGCCCATGTACATGGTTGATTTTTCCATGCTGATTCGGAGACCTGAGATTTTTGCAAATTTTTCAAACACAGAAACAATACCCTACATTGACCTTACCATCCCATCAGTCATAACCATTAGATCATCAGCGAACATTAAATGAGTCAGACCCAAGTTCTTGCAGCGAGGTTGGTACCCAAAGCCTTTAACACTTGCTGCCGTATCCAAGAGTTTAGAAAGGATGTCTATTACAATTACGAACAGGTACGGCGAAAGAGAGCAGCCGTGACGGAGACCCCTAGAGCTCTGAAAATAGCCAGACAATTCACCGTTAACTTGGTCAGAGAACGATGGTGTAGTTATGCACAGAGCAATCCAATGAATGAACTGCTGAGGGAAGTTCATCACACGGAGAACGTTCAACAGGAAGGACCATTGGACAGAGTCAAAGGCTTTAGAAATATCAATCTTGATGGCACACCGAGAAGATATATCCTCTTTGTGATAATCCTTGACAATTTCTGTTGCTAGAAGAAGATTCTCAATCAAGAGCCTCTCACTAACAAAGGAAGACTGGTTCGCTGAGATAAACTTAGGAAGTAACAGCTTCAGCCTATTGGCTATGAGTTTGGAGATGACTTTGTAAAGAACATTGCAACAAGATATCGGTCTGTAGTCCTTCATCTCTACCGCTTCTGTTTTCTTTGGTATCAAGGACAAGATGGTTGAGTTAACTCCTTTTGGAAGGAAACCTTTGACAAAAAAAGACTGAACTGCGACCACAAACTCATGACCAATGATTCCCCAAGTAGATTTATAAAACTCCGTGTTATATCCGTTCGGTCCTGGCGACTTATTACTTGGCATAGCAAACAATACAGCTTTGATTTCTTCTGGTGTTACTGTCTGGATCAGAGCTTGGGCTTCCTGTTCTGTACAACGGAAGGATAGAAGCTCCCGAAGATGCTCCACATCCATTCCTGTGAAATCAGGAGGTTGATGCTGTAGGAATTCTTAAAAAAAAACTCTCAGCTTCTTCCTTTATTCCATTCTCATCACTTACTAGAGTTCCATCTCGGTACCGTATTTCTTTGATTCCATTAACCGCCTCTCTTGCAGTGATAGCGCTATTGAAAGATTTATTATTCTGATCACCTATTTTTAACCAATGTAGCTTTGATCGTTGTTTGACGAAGCTCTCCTCTAAACCTGCTATAAATTCCCATCGCGCGCAAGAGCTACATTCTCAGACTCCAGATGCTCAGGAGACGGAGAGCGCAGAGGTTTAATTCTTGTTTTTTGCAGAGATCTTCATGGGTTTCTCGAGTCCTTTTAACCAGATTTCCCATCTTTTCTTTCGCTAAGGTCCTTATCTGGTCCCAGATTAACAATAATGTTAAACTATATTAACACTGCAATCAGTCAAACTCGCTGATACATGCACCAATACCCTCTGCCTTTTGTCCAATGGCAATCACTTTCGCGCACACACTATTATCAGAAACCAACGACAATCACACAATCATTACTTCCAACTGCAAACCCGAAAGGCCGAAACCGAGACAATGATATTTTACATTAGATAGTTGAACGCAAATACCTCACAAAACTATATATAGTATTCTGTATGCACCAAAATCATAATAAAAAAACACAACTACCACTATATAACGTACATGATCTAAAAATTAATAAACCATCTACCCCCTTAAATTCGTTAGAAACATCAAAATTATTATAATTTCTTCTTGCAAAATTTAACATAAAGAATATGAAATGAATTAATATAGATATATGCATCATACAGCCATCGAATCCAGCGCGTAACGCAGGCCTATCCTAGTAGATTTATATGAGATTCTAGAGTGAATTAACTAAAAATATAGTAAAATTCTCAATTCATCCAACATCTAAAAAATTTACCAGAAACAAATTCACTCAATTTTCTGTATTGAATACAATCATGTTTATTTTTAAGCTGGAATATGCTTAAGGATTTTAGCTTCATGTCTTTTTCAAAACAATATTAAAACAAGCATTTTGCTCCACCTAATGTGATTGGGCTCATCTATGAAATTAGGGGTATGGAAGACATTCAGAAATTGATCCGTGATGTTAGCTAACATGTCCACCTCATTTTTATCAAATTACAAGCCCAAAAAAATTCAAAATCAAATGGTTTTTTTACTATCCAAAGAGAGTGGCGAAAATTAGGTGGCTAATTGTTTGAAAAGCTTATATCTCTTACATGCAAGAAATTCTTGTTTCAAAAATCTTATATCTCTTCCATTCATTTATTTTATCATTTTCCATCTATTAAATATCTAGCTTCTCTAGCAAATTTAGTTTTCTTATAAATATATTCTCAATGAAATAAAATAAAAGTGAATTTTTATTTTTGGACTATTTTTGGAAATCGTGAGAGTGATTCTCAAACCTGTTTTTGATCATGATATGCAATTTTCATTGGTCAAAACTCTTATGATTGTTGGTGTGTAATATCCTTCAGTCTTACTCAATCAAACTTGGTGTGTTATATCCAGGGGAGACTGTTTAGGGTAAATCAGAAGCCAACTGCAACTTATGTATGACCTTTCGATCCACGTTCCTTGATCATTTGTTGCTTTCGAACTCATTCGGTGCAAGACGCTGGCGGAGACAGCATGCAATTAGGGTGGTGAAATGACCCATATGAAAAATATTTACTTATATTTTGCCTTCTAAAATTTGATGAAATGTTAAAGAACTAACATATTAACCCTTATAAATTGTAGTTGCTATCAAATTGACCCTAGTAAAAAGTTATCCAGCCTCCGCCACTGATGCAAGGCTTATCCATTAACAATTTCAGATTATATTCTTTGGGAGGTTCTCATCACCACCATCAAAATATAACAAATGTCGATGCGAGTACATAGTTAGGTCGTGTAAACGGTTTGGAAGATCTATCCAAAGATTGCTAACATGCACGGAGGCAAGTCAGCAACAGCAACATAGACGACTGTGATTACCTCTATTGTCTTTTAGAGGTAGGTAAACATAATTTCAAATTAAACTTTATTGAATAGGATGTGAGCATACCAAAGCGTCAAATCTCACTGGAACGAGACTAGTATATAATCTGTAATTTCCAAAAAAATGTTTACATTTCTTTTATAAGAAAAAAACTTTATTAAAACAAAAAAATAAAAAAAGGTAATAAAAAGAATTGGTTTCGTGTAAAATTTGGTATGAGAACGAATATGAAAAAAAAAAATCAAATTCTCAAAATACGAAGATAAAATTATATGAAAATTAATAATACAAATCATAATAGTAAGTATCTTTTGAATACATATTAGAGAGAGAAAATAAAGCTTGTGTTCTTATATATTTAATTTATTATTAAGATATATGTGTGTGTGTATTGTAATGTTAGTTTGTATATATGCTGGTTCAAGTGAGACTTCAGGAACTCTCGTTCCCTTAATATTGCTTCTATTAGGCTATCTACAATGGCAAAAACTTTCAACACCTTTTTTTTTTCTTTTTAACACTTTACATCATCTTCTCTTTCTTCCACCTAATTATTCAACACTCACTTACTTTTCATTTCTATAATGGTTTAATTTGTTTAATATAATTCAACACTCTACTCCACTTTCTTTTTTAATTTATTTTTAGTTTAATAACTACATATTAATAATAATTTTGGTTGTAGTTGACATAAAAATTAAATGACATGATTTTAAATTTATGTTCGTAAATAACTATTTTAAAAATAATAGTAAATAAATATTATTACAAAAATTACATTACGAAACTTGAAATACACACGATAAAATGAGCAATGTTCGTTATAGCACTCCAATATAATTCACTTTTTTGGTTTCTGCGAACAACGCTGTCCTTTCCATATTTAATCCACCCACCTAACAGCAACAAATTTTGTGCAGTAGTACATTTGGGGCTTTTTCGACGAGTAGGAGTTGAATCTTCTGCATTGGGAGTGATTTCATTAACCTCGCGTATGCCTCCAAAAGTTGTTTGTGTGGAGAATCCATGAAATCCAATTGTTTCAATGTTTGGAATATTTACATTACCCATGGAAATTGAGGAATAAGGAGATGGTGGAAATGAATATAGAATCATTGATCCATAGCATGGACGATAGTTCGGAACATGTGAACCCGTATGGAAATTTAGTGGAAAACCAAAATTTGGTGTCTATAAGAACTTAGTTCTTGTTGGCTTTGTATTTTGCAAAATCATCTCACCTTGTATCCGTCATTGTTCATGTTAAAAATTTGTTGGAGGAAAAAATATAGAACGGAATTTTGAAGAGAATGGGATGGGACGGAATTTTCTGGCTATACTGTTAGAAGCTCATTCATGGACCGATGGACTAGTGACCTGAACGATATGTAATGGCATGAGACGAATAAGCCGAAGGTAGTTTTATAATTTAATTATTTAGAAACATTAAATACCATAATCGTTTGATCCCAAAAAAAAATACCATAAAAAAAAAATACCATAATCGTTGGCATTTTGATTTGTTAAAGATGTTAACAATGAATATTCAATAACAGCTAAAACGTCTGTGCAGATCCCGCGCTGATAATCGGGTAGCTCTCTTCTGATGTTCTCCATGAGTTAAGAGGACCAGCGATATAACAATAAGCAGAAAATCATTACTATGCAATGGTGTGACGATTGAGATTTAATTCATAAACTATCCACATAAATTCAAAAAAAAAGTTCCAAACGGCACCGACCCAAATCTTTGACGAATAGATCTATCTCCAACTCTTGCACGAAAAGAGTCATTGCAAAGAAAATGACATGAAGGAGGTGGTATGAACTCGTGCCCACTTTACAAAGACACATCACTAAATTCCAAGCCTGGACCAAAACTTGTGTTCATATATACATGGAACCATGAGTTGTAGGCTAGGTTGTAGCCAAAATGCTATAGACAAAATCATCAATATGACATAACTACGAGCAGGATGTCTTATATAAATAAAATGCTTGTTCGCTTTGTCGGTCTTAGTATATACATATATATACTAATTGTATCCATTGACGTCGTTTCTGCGAAGTTTCTCATATTCATAAGCTAAAGGACGCTTTCCTTTTGGACAATTAATCAAGTCATCCACATGTACGTTCGTCCCACATCCATCGTGATTATATGTAGATATAATTACATAATATACATAGACATGTATCCGAAAGAGCCGTAATAACATAACTGATACATGAATAACCAAAGTTATAACAATGCAAAACCACACTCCTCTCTCTGTTTGTATACCCAATGAAAGCCACACCAAAGAAGAAATGTGAAACTAAAAAGAAATCAAACGTGAAAACTATTGAGTTCTCTGACCCCATGAGAAACTCAATTTAACCCAAGTTACCCTTCTAATTCCAATGAAAAGAAACACCAACCCATGTGGTGGACCTTAGAATTACATAGATTAAAATAAAGATGATGAAAGTCAGGACCATGTTATTTACGTGCACATATAATTTACCTTGAGTGAACTTAACATAGTAAACCTTGAACCAATCTTGAGCCCCCCTTTTGTTTTTCTTGAACAACTTAATGTGAAGGAAGATGTTGAGATGAAGAGGATCCGAGGGAGTTTATAGTGGCTAACATCAACACATCCCCTGATTTTATCTCTCTGATCCAAGCTTCTTCTCACATCTCAAAACACAAAGAAAAAAAGTGATGAAGATAAAACCCCAGCTAGTTATATAGATCCTATAACCAATAAGTTTTGGTTTATATCAAGGAGGTAAGGGATGATCCAACGTTATTATTTGTCGGATCAAGCCATGCTCCATTGACAACACTTGCATTATTCCATATGTTGTTGTAGTTTGAAGGATCTAAAGAGGATGGTGACATGAATCCATTAATGTTTCCGGAGATCTGATCAAGCTTCCCTTCTTTGTTCACATCTTCATTGTTTTCCCTAACATGCAAATCTTGAAGTGATGCTAGGGTTTGGAGATGTGATTGTCCCATCATCTCACAACCATTGTTCACGGGCTTGTGTGGATGCTGGAGGAGACTAGAGGAAGACAAAGACACCGAAGACCCGAATAGACCCGAGAGAAGGAAGGGTTTGTTTTCTGTAGAGTTGTTGATGAAGCCACCATTAATGGTGTGGTCATGACTCATATGATGAGGTAGCCCTAGACCAAGAGAACTAAGGCCACTAAAACCAGATGAGAAAAACTTGCTCTCTAAACCACTTGATGAAGTCTTCGAAGAATCACTGAACCGGCTAGGAATCATTGGAAGACTATTACAACTCACATGATCTGATAAACCATAGAACATGGGATGATGATTCATGGAAGAGAAATGTGAGATCTGATGATGACGGTTATTAGGGGATGAAGAAGTAGTCTTCGAGGCCGTGGATGCAGCGGTTGAGGTTGCAGTTGCTTTCCGCTTCACACGTTTGTTCTTCCGGTAGCTACCGCCTACGGGAACGTTACGGAGGGTCCCTCCTCGTGTCCAATACCTCTTGCAAGCCTTGCAAAAGTGCCGCGGCTGAGAGAGGCTGTAGTTGTTGTAGTAACAGAACTTTGTGTTAGAGGAATCGCAACGAGGGCATTTAAGTTGCGGTTGCGGTTGATGCGCTTGCTGTTGTTGCGGCTGCTGATGAGACGGAGCCACGCTCATGTTCTTGCTCTGCATACTCGCCTGAGAAGAGAGGGAGAATTTTAGACCGTGTGGTTAACTAAAGGCAAGAGAACAAATGGATATTATTCGGATCCAAAAGCTAGGAAACAAAAGATAAATGACTCATTTATTTGGGGAATATATATATACATATATAAGAGAGAGAGAGAGAGAGAGAGAGAGAGAGAGAGAGAGAGAGAGAGAAGAGAGAGAGAGAGAGAGAGAGAGAGAGAGAGAGAGAGAGAGAGAGAGAGAGAGAGAGAGAGAGAGAGAGAGAGACCAGTGGATTGGTATTGCGAGAGCTGATGCTAGGCATCTTCTTCTCTTGGTCATAATTGCCAAACATATCTTTCTTGATTAAGCTCTTTTGATTTTGTTTTCTTTCTTTGTTTCTTCACTTCTTAAAAAAGAGAATCCTTATGAAACCAGCAGTGTACAGACAAAGAGCTGTTGGCCACTGAAGCTATTATTACCGTCTTACTTTCAAAGATTGAAGCACAAAGATTCTTGACAGATGTTTTCTTAAGCTCGTTAATTTATATTATTTGTAATATTGTTACTTGTGCCACTATTCATTAACTTTTATATATGTCACTAGGGTTTATGTTATGTACTAGTATTATTTTGTTAATATTTGGTACAGAGATGTTCAAGATGCCTTTGTACTAAAAATGGTCCTTACACACTTATTTACGAAATATATCATAAAACAACAATTTGACATCTTATTTTTTAAGAAAAAATATCAGGTTTCTTAACAAAAATTTTATACTCTTAATATTTTATTAAATTATAACAAATTTCAATAACCACTCTTTAACATAAATTTTTTTAGGCAAACTAAATTTATCTGCATCACATTTATAGTGAAAAGTAACTTGTGTTAAGGAAATACTTTTGACATTAAGGACCTCTATGTAAATATTTAATTCTACAGTTTATCCTACTTGTACATATTGTATAAATACTTTCTATACATCTAATAAAAAATTCATTCAGCCTATTATCTATATGATATTAGAGCAAGGGCTCTTAACCTAAGCAGCCTTTCTAATTTTTTTTTAAAAAAATTTCTTCAACCTTACAATGTCTGGACCTTCAAACTTTTCAGCATCCATGTCTGAAACCATCACGGCTTCGACCACCTCTACCTTGTCAGGTCCACGCTCTTTTCGAAGGCTATGATCTCGCAGGCTATCTTGATGGCTCGGTCGAGATACCCTCTGCGACAATCACTACTGATAGAGAAACCACCGCAAATCCGCTTTATGCACTCTGGAAGAGACAAGATCGTCTCATATACAGCGCACTCCTTGGCGCCATTACCTCCACGCTGCAGCCTTTGTTCTCCACAACCAACACATCCGCCGAGATCTGGACTACGCTTTCGTCGACCTATGCGAAACCTTCCCGAGGCCATATCAAACAGCTGCGACAGCAAATCAAAAAGTGGGTCAAGGGTACTAAGTCTATTGACGAGTACTATCAAGGCCTTACGGCGAGATACGATCAACTCGCCTGACTGGGTAAAGCCGTCGACATTAAGGATCAGATCGAACAACTTCTTGAAGGTCTTCATGAGGATTACAAGATCATCGCTGATCAAGTTGCTGGACAGGACATTCCACCCTCTCTCAAAGAGCTTCACGAGAAGCTCATTAATCATGAGACGAAGCTGCAGTACTCGAAGCAGCCAGTCTCCTTTGTTCCAGTCACAGCCAACTAAACTCATCAACGTGGCTCCTCTGGTCAACATAGCAGTGCGCACAATCGCAATCAGAACTCGCGTCGTGGTGGTTATCGTAGTAACCAAACATGGCAGCAGAAGCAGCAATTTCGGGCTCCGACAACTCCAAAAGCAGGACGTGGTGGCTATCAGGGACGATGCCAACTGCGCGGTGTATTTGGACATAGTGCTCGCCGATGCTCTAAACTTTCTACACAAGGTGCGTCTCTCTCACAGCAGACGTCGCAGATTCCATGGCAACCACGATCTAATGTTGCTCATGCCACCGCCTATGCTCCGAATCAGTGGATTCTCGACAGTGGAGCTACACATCACCTGACTTCCGATCTCTGCAATCTCGCCCTGCATCAGCCTTACAATGGTGGTGAAGAGGTTGACATAGCCGATGGATCAGGTCTTGCAATTACACATACTGGTTCTAGTAACTTTCCTACGCCATCAAAGTCACTTAAACTCAATGATATTTTGTGTGTTCTGAATGTTAATAAGAACCTTATCTCAGTTTATCGGCTATGCAATGCTAGTCAAGTTTCTGTGGATTTTTTTAGTGCTTCTTTTCAGGTGAAGGATCTCAACTTGGAGGTCCGGTTGCTTCAAGGTCGCACGAGGAATGATTTGTATGAGTGGCCATGGTCATCTCTGAACCCAACCGCAAGCTATGCATCCTACCCAGATACAAAAGCTACCCTTAATCAATGGCATAGGCGACTTGGCCATCCTTCCTCTTCTATTCTCAAAACAGTTGTTTCTCAGTTTTCTTTGCCTTGTTTTCAACCTTCTTTGAATATTTTCCCTTGCAATGATTGCCTTCTTAATAAAACTCATAAGCTTCCTTTTCATGAGAGTACAATTCGATCCACAAAACCCTTACAATATGTCTTTAGTGATGTCTGGCAATCTCCTGTTTTATCCTCTAAAAACTATAAATACTATCTTATTCTGGTAGACCATTTCACTCGACACACTTGGCTTTACCCCCCTACTGCCAAATCTAAAGTCAAAACTATTTTCCTATCCTTTAAACCTCTCGTAGAAAATCGATTCCAAACCAAAATTCAAACACTTCACTCTGATAGTGGGGGAGAATTTATTGCTTTGAGATCATATCTAGCGACTTATGGCATCAGCCATCTTACCATCCCACCTCATACTCCTGATCTAAATGGTCAATCAGAACGAAAACATTGACACATTGTCGAGACTGGCCTTTCACTTCTTTCAGTCACTAACCTACCTCTCACTTTCTGGCTGCAAGCCTTTGCCACCTCCGTCTTCTTGATAAACCGAATGCCCACACCAGTCTTGCACAATCAGTCCCCTTTCCAAAAACTCTTTCAGATACCTCCAAACTACCATAAACTTCAAACCTTTGGTTGCTTGTGCTTTCCCTGGTTACGTCCTTATGCCCCAAATAAATTTGAGAACCGCTCCCTTCCTTGTGTTTTCCTTGGATACTCTCTCACTCAGAGTGGCTATCAATGTCTTGAACCTGTTTCAGGCCGTGTCTATATCTCTCGGCACGTTTTCTTTAATGAATCAGTCTTTCCCTATCACTCTCTAATTCAACCCGCACCCATACCCTCACCTTAGAAACTCGTTGTCCCACCTGAATCTTATATTGTTATCCCTACGCCATCACTCATACAATCTCCTCCAGCGGCAGTGAACGACCAGACTTCTGCGTGTGATACTTCACATGTAGCTCCGACATAAGCCACTGTAACTGCACCTACGTCTCAGCCTACTGCAATAGGATCTGCATCTCAACCTGCTGCAACTGCGCCTGCATCTCAACCACCTGCAACTGCGCCTCCTGCTGCAACAGCAACTCCGGCACCACCTGCTGAGATTGCTTCTCCGATACAACCTTCAGCGCCTACTGTTGTTGCTCCAACTGTTGTTGCACCTACTGTTGTTGCGCCTACTGTTGTTGCGCCTACTAAGCATGCTCCTGCTCGACACTCTATGATGACCAGGTCCAAGAACAATATAACAAAGCCTAGTTCTAAGTACAACCTTAACGTACAACTCCTGTCTGATCCTCACTGGATTCCCACGACTTGGCAACAAGCTATTAAGCATGAGCGATGGCATAAAGCGATGGCTTCAAAGTTTAACTCCACAAATGAAAATCACACATGGGATCTTGTTGAAGCAACTCGACACATGAATATTGTTGGATGCATGTGGGTGTTTACGATTAAATATAATCCTGATGGCAGCATTGATCGCTACAAAGCAAAGATAGTTGCGAAAGGCTTTCATCAACAGCATGGGGTCGACTACAACGACACTTTCAGCCCGGTTATTAAGTCAATGACAATTCGCATAATTCTGGGTCTTGCTGTTAACATGGACTGGCCGGTGAGACAAATTGATGTCAAAACCTCCTTTCTACAAGGACATCTTGATGATGAAATCTTCATGTGTCAACCGCCGGGTTTCCACAATGCCGATCGTCCTACTCATGTTTGTAAGTTGCGCACATCAATTTATGGTCTAAAACAGGCTCCCCAGGTATGGTACTCTGAACTCAAGAACTTCCTACTTCACGCAGGCTTCTACAACTCTGTTTCTGATACATCGCTCTTTATTTTGCGACATGAGAACAAGTTTGTGTACCTGCTAGTCTATGTCGATAACATACTTGTTACTGGCACATGTTTTGCGATGGTTCAACAGGTCATTGATGCTCTGGCTGCGAAATTCTCGATTAAAGATCTTGGGGATCTTGGCTATTTCCTCGGTATTGAAACCATACGCACACCTCATGGACTGCATATGATGCAGCGGAAGTATATTACTGATTTGCTGCAACGGACAGGTATGCTAGAAAGGAGTTGGCTTCTCTAGAAGCCTACTAATAATAGTATGAGGTTAAGTACCAGCTAGCATTCCGGAGATTGCCGGGGGTATTTGACCGCGGCGGGATAGAGTCTTCCTTCTACGATTCCGAACGGCTGCTAATGCCAAACCAAGAGAGCTACTAGCTAGGCAACAGGCGCTACCGGTGCTAGAAGCGCTTAATGGCAGGAGTCTTAATCTTCTTGGTCTTTTTCATCGCCGTAGTAATCTCTTTACTACGGATCGAAGTCATCCACCTACTGGGTGGTCAGGCTTTGCCCCTGTTGGAGCCCTTTTTATGGTATTTTTTTTCCGGTTCGTCTGGGGAGGTAGTGAATCACCAAACTGAGGCCTCTTCTCAGTGGTTTACGTATACTTCGGACATGCTGGAAGATTCGGCCAGTTCCGGGCGTAGCTCGTCGGTCAATCAACTCAATCTCATTTAGAAAGCTTATCCCCATTTCTTTTTCAGCAACTGAACGGGAAGTGGTTTAGGAAAGGACTTTTGAATCGGATGCGCTCGCCCAGCGAGAAAGGCCCTGACCCTGCCGACCAAGAAAAAAAGAGAACGAAAGGCGTTCCTCGAACTTCGTATTTTCCTAATTTGAGAAGAGGTACAAAGTGACTCGACTGTAAGGTCCACCAGGAGAAGTCTCGACTGAAAGGAGAGGAATGGTTAACCTTGAATGCTATTAATAAATTCTACAGCAATAGTCCCTCGGACTCGGAAAGTTATAACGAAAATGGCTAACCCAATAGCGAGGGGGAATTGGCCCAAAAATTGGATAGGGGTCAAGACGCAGTCGGGCGCCGGCGGCTTACTCAAGTGCCCCCCGAACCGCGCGAAATGGTCGCCTATTACACGGCTCACTAACTCTGCCTGGGGTGGGGGTACGTACCTATTTATTATTCGTCGCCGGTCCGGCTTAATGGAGACATTCGAAACCAGTTGCGACTCCACTTGCAGCCTCACCGAAACTCACATTGAATTTGGGTCCTCCTTTATCTGATCCAGCGGAATATAGACGAGTTGTTGGTAGTCTCCAATATCTAGCTCTACTAGACCTGACGTTTCATACGCGGTAAATTTTCTCTCACAGTTTATGCATCGTCCTACTGTTGACCATTGGAATGCTGTTAAGCGAGTCTTGCGATATCTTTATGGCACCCTTAGCCATGGAATTTATCTACGGAAACAGACTGCTCCTCTTTTTCATGCATTCTTTAATGCTGACTGGGCTGGCGATAGTGATGACTATGTCTCCACAAATGGCTACATTGTCTACTTAGGCACTCATCCTCTCTCTTGGACCCCGAAGAAACAGAATGGTGTCGCTCGATCTTCCACTGTGGCTGAGTATCACGCTGTAGCTAATATTGCAGCTGAAATCAGATGAATTTTCTCTCTCATAACAGAACTTAGTGTCGTTCTCCCGTCCACACCTAGAGTTTACTGCGACAACATTGGTGCTACGTACCTCTGTGCTAATCTTGTCTTCCACTCTTTATGAAACATATTGCGCTTGACTATCACTTTGTTCGAAGACAGATTCAGAACCATGCTCTTCGGGTAAAATATGTTTCAACACATGATCAGCTTGCAGATGGGTTAACAAAACCACTTTCACGGACACAATTTCAGATCTTATGAGACAAGATTGGTGTCACCAAGGTTCCACCATCTTGAGGGGGCGTGTTAAGAAAATACTTTAAACATTAAAGACTTCTATGTAAATACTTAATTCTACAGTTTACCCTACTTATATGTATTGTATAAATACCTTATATACATCTAATAAATAATTCATTCAGCCTATTATCTATAACTCGTGTCCCTAATTAACATAAAAACAACTTTACTTACAAAATATTACATTTTCTTTTTATAAATTACCTCTATTAGTTTACATAAATTATATTTTTATTCTTTTGCAATCAAATCCCATAGGAATAATCTCAAACATTTTTATTTAAAAACGGTAATTAAATATTTACTGGACGTTTACACTTATTACACTTATTATATATATATATATTTAAATTCAAAATTTCAAATACCATCAATTAATTGTGTAGATTCAATGACGACAATAATTTTAAGATATTCATGTAAATTAATAATAAAATTAATAAGAAAACAATTCTACGTTTTTTTGGTAATTGGAAACAATTCTACTTGACATCGTGTAAAATATGTCAGTCCTTGGGAGGAAAAAACTACTTCAATCCAGAATCAATGTAAGCAACTAAAAAGTATTAAAAATTCTTAATCCTTTTGCAAATAGAAATAGTTATACCTGTTTGTCAGCCATCCGTTCTAACGGAGCCTCCCGAATCTGGATTGCAACATCGTCTTTGGAAATTCTATGGTCTCCACCTTTGTGTTCCAATTGTTTGATGGGTTGTATTGCCTTATTGTTGAGTCGTGAATACGATTTTCTAAAGAATATAGTATTTTTCAAATACGATTTTCTAAAGAAGGTAGTATTTTTTTTCTATACTTTCCTATGAAATAAAATAATTTTATTACAGAGACATACTATTGTAGTAAAAATTACAGTATAATAGAATTACTTTATTTTTTAAAAATATAGAAAAATTGCATTGGAAATGTTCTTAGACTTTAGAGTTTGAATACCAAATCAAATCCGATCATAAGAAAATAATAACAGAAAATAAATTGCAAACACAAGCAAAAATAAAGCTTCAATGTTTCGATGAGTTCAATATACATTAATCTTCTTGGAAAATCTTTTAAGTCCTCTTGTTTTTCCTAATTTGAATTGAAAACCACCAAAAAAAATCATTTTTTCTCAAGATTGGATAGATGATGAAAATTCAGTTTAGTCTTAACAAAACTAAACTTCTAAATACTTACGTACTTGAATTTTTGTTTGTTGGCCTTTTGTTTTGTTATTTTTTTTCTTCCAACAATACGTATTAGCATATTAAAATATTTATTTTTTTGTAACTTATTAAAATATGTATTTTCTTGACCAAAAACAGTACGCATGCTTAAATATGAGTGGTGGTTTAACGATAAAATTAATAAAAATAATTTGGTTACATGTATTAATTTTGAAAACATATGAACTACTAACACTATTCAGAAGGATGAAACAGAAAAAAATGTTTAATATTTTGTACGAATCAGAGCAAACATACAATATTTCAAATTTACGGAAATGCTGTCTCCTGCCCAGCCCTAAATTTAGCTTAAGAAGGCGGGTCAAGTTGGCAAACCAAATCTAGATCCCTAATCGATTAACTTACATTAAACTGAAGTGTATATATTTATATTGAAAAATGCAAGAAGAAAAAGATAGAGACAATAAAGGAGAATGTAACAGGTGAATCTTTCAGAGGGATCGAGGAACATCACTCATTACGATAAGTGATATTCTTTTGCATATTGTGGAATTGGGGTGAATCCCTAGACCCACATCACCCTATAAATCCCACTTCCAACTCGTTTTAATTTATACAAACCCCAACTATCATATACTATACGCACCTATCATACAGACTCACTATAGTTTATACGCGTCGGTTTGAATATTATATAATACTTCCCCAAAAACAGTACTAGTTGCAACTTTTGAGATGGTCGTAATAATTCAAGAGATTGCTTACGATATTTTGAGGATGTTTTAGAGATAATAATACACTAGATTTTGACCCGCGCTTTTGAAGCGCGGAATATTTTACGATGAAAAATTTCACTAATAATTTAACAAATATTTTGGTAAATTTTAAAGAGTGTGTATTTAAAATATTTTTGCATTTAAATCAGTATTTTTAAATTCAACCCGATTGTGATTATACCGGTTAATCCGGAGATCTGACAATTCAATTTATGTTTTTAAAATATTCATATTAAAAAATCACTAAAATCCGAGACTAACCGATTGAACTGATGGATGACCGATATGTAATCTAATTGGATTTAAATTGTAATAGCTTCATAATTTGTAATCTTATAATCGAAATTTTAAAGTTCACTATTTTGCAATTTATGATAGTGAACTTTAAAATTATGACGTTTCTAGAAAATTTTAAAGAGAAAATGATAGATATAAAATAACTAAGATTAATTATTGTATTATTTGGAAACATTGATAGTAGTATAAAAATATATTGTTTGGAAACATTGATAGTAGTATAAAGAAATAAATATATTGTTTGGAAACATTGATATTAGTATAAAGAAATAAGTATATTGTTTGGAAACATGGATAGTAGTATAAAGAAAGGAACATAAAGTGATTTAATGTATGTTTAACTATAAAGTATAAGATGTATTTAATTTAAAAACTTACAAAATAAATATTAGGTCTAATAGAATGTTTCTGTTTTAATAAGATAGATTCAACAATGACAGCAATACACAATCTAATGGTAAGAAAACAAATATAATCTTTTAAATTTAAATAACTAATTTCAAAACAATTAGGAACTTTTTTCATATTGATTGACGTCACGAAATCCGGTCTTGGTGACTACGATAATTTTTGGAAATTGCCACTATTGTCCAAGCATAGTTGAGATATAGGCATGGTAGATCAAATTAGCATATCTATTTATCTTATTAAAACAGAAACATTTTGTTGGACCTAACATTTATTTTGTAAGTTTTTAAATTAAATACACCTTTATACTTTATAATTAAACATATATTAAGTCACTAATATTCCTTTCTTTATACTACTATCTATGTTTCCAAACAAAATAATTATTTCTTTATACTACTATCAATGTTTCCAAACAATATATTTTTATACTATTATCAATGTTTCCAAATAATACAATAATTAATCTTAGTTATTTTATATCTATCATTTTCTCTTTAAAATTTTGTAGAAATGTCATAATTTCATAAATTGCAAAATAGTGAACTTTAAAATTTCGATTATAAAATTGCAAATTATGAAACTATTACAATTTAAATCCAATTAGATTACATATCGGTCATCCATCAGTTCAATCGGTTAGTCTCGGATTTTAGTGATTTTTAATATGAATATTTTAAAAACATAAATTGAATTGTCAGAGATTGAATTTAAAAATACTGATTTAAATGCAAAAATATTTTAAATACACACTCTTTAAAAATAACCAAAATATTTGTTAAATTATTAGTGAAATTTTTTATCGTAAAATATTCCGCGCTTCAAAAGGGCGGGTCAAAATCTAGTTATCACTTATAAGTCGTGATTTTGATGAAAAAGGAGTTTAAGAGTTAATACGAAGTGGGGTTGGCTTAGACTCGCAAGGAAAAACAGAGAAGAAGATTTTTGAGAAGTGAAAGCTCCAAGAGGAAAGGGACAAAAGAGAGCATAAGTGCATGTGATGTTCCATCTCACTCACTGCCAACAACGAATGGGTTCACATTTCCAATCTCCACTTTATTCTCCATCGTCTCTTTCCTTACATTATCTTTGCTTTTCTTTACTTTTGTTCTAGTAAAATAATAGAATTAGATCTTAGGTTTAGTGTCGAAAACAAAATCATATAGATATTACTGTATTTTGACAACAAAAAAAAGATATTACTGTATATTTGCGAATTTTATTGCATTCAAACAGTGCTAAAAATTTGTATTTCAGATGATGTATAATGAGAAAAAAAATCCGAAACATTCAGCATGAAGATCATCAATGTCTTTGTTTTCTTTTAAAATTAATGGGAAATATGGAATAATGATTTATATTAAAAAAAATAGTAAATTATTGGGTACGAATGATACAGAACAACAATCCAAACAAATGTGTTCGACGGACGAACATTTCGTTTTATAAGACGAGAACACAAATTAAATAGTGACTATACATAAAATACAGATAGACATAATATCTACTAAAATTGAGGAATACTTTGTACTTTTGTAGTACATCCAGTTACCATAACGATTTAATAAATTGTATTGATCGATAAGATGATCTGATTTGGTTTTTTAAAAATGAATTATAATTTTTAATTGGTTGCTGCATTTCAACCACAGGGTGTTTGCTTAATAATCAATATCATTAATGATTTTTTTACTCTCTAACACACTTTTTGTCTTTGAAATTGCATAAAAAGACACTTGTTGCCAACACTTTCTTCTTGTTCAATGTTTTTCTTGTCCTCAAACTAACTACACCATATTCAAACTATAGTTACTCCTAACTAAGCTGTCACTTTCGTCATAGTTAAAAAAAATTGATATATCAACTCTTTTTTTTTGTGTTTTCGAAAAACAACTTATATTCTCTCTCCGACTCCATTTTTTGAAAGTCAAATCTACTTTCCCAAATTTAATCTTTCGTTTACTAACCCTAGTTCTTTCTTCACCGCAGATCGACATTGGAGGTTTGTATTTTGAATTCCTTAATTTTTTTTTTGACTTTCAAGGAATTTCGAAATCTCTAACCTTTTATATTTTTCTTGTTTTAAGCTGTAATTTTGTGAACGGGAGAGATGACGAGCAAATCCGAGAGCTCCGGTCTGGAGAGGATGATGCGACGGCAAGCAGGTCCGAGCTCCGGTTTGGAGAGGACGTGACGACGAACAGGTCCGACCTCCGTAGTAGAAAAGACGACGACAAGCTCTCCTGTCTATTATATTTTGTGATTATGTTTTGTGGTGTGTTTATTAGAGATTTTATGGATGATGTAAACTCTTGTTTGTGACTATAAACGCTTCTTCATGATTAATAAAATTGGCCTCATCTGTTTATTGAAATTTTTTTTGGTTGATTGGATTTAGGATATGTTTTGACTCAATGAAGCAGTTTGTGGACCATCAGTTAGTTGGATATATCAATTCTTAACTAGAAGATTATAGTTTCTTGATATTCCATCAGTCATCCACATCCACAAATGGCAATGGCGAACTTTCGTCCACATCCACAAATGATAACCATTTTCAGCATCCACAAGCATGTACACACATATGCATATCAAAGAGACTCGCTTACGGTAACTCATAGACATATTGTCTTTTGAATCTTTAAGATTCAAGGAATGTGTTCGTTATTGGAGATTTGGGTTTGTTTAGTTTCAAATTGTGTTAGTTATTGCTTGGTTTAGTTTGGTTAGTTTTTGCTCAAAAAAAAGTTTGGTTAATTTAGTCAATTGTGGGTTGCAATTCCAAGGGTTCAAACTTTTAGTTTGGTATGTTTGGTCTACTGTCCACAGATCGATATCCACATCCATTCATATTCACAATACTAGTCATTCTATGTCTAAGACTCAAGTGTGTATTCATTCTATGTCTAAAACTCAAGTGTGCATCTTTTTTACAAATTATATAAAATATATCAGAATGGATGTTAAAATGTAAAGAAAAAGAAATTATAATTCACTGCACCCGAAAAAGAGATAAATGTTTGTTATAAAACAAAAAATTAGCTAACAAATACATGGGTGAGAAAGTGATTTAATAATACCGAAAAAAAGAAAATATGACTCTCTGTTATCTCTGTGGTGCTCATTTTCTTTTCAAATATCTGAGATTCTGTGAACAGAAGAGATAACGAGCATATCCGAGAGCTCTGGTCTGGAGGGAACGACGAGACGGCAAGCAGGTCCGAGTACAGACGACAGGTTGGCCAGCAGATCTGAGCTCCGGTGTGGACATCTTTTTTTATTTTTTCTATTCATTTATTTTTTTGTACATGAACATATTTTCTATCCACATTTTTCATGTCCACACATTTTATATAATCTTTTAAAATATGCAAAATATATATATATATGTTAGTGGATCTTAAAATGTAGAGAAAAAAAAAACTACAATCAGTTATGAAATTATTTATTTTATATATACTAAATTTTAAGGAAAACAAATAAAAACGTTTGGTAGGATAAATAGTATGTCTCCCAAACCAAAGGAAACACGCCACTTTTTGGAAACACGTCCCCCTCTTTGGTTCCCACACACTCTTATTATATTAATATAACAAATTCATCTATTCCTCAGTTTAACTAGAGCGCAAGGGTATAGTGGTATAAACACATTGGGGGAAGAGGAAAGAAGTGTGTCTCAAGTGGCATGTGTATAATGATGCAAAAAAAAAGAAAAAAATGTCTGATTTCATAATCAACTCATCATTAATTCAGGATCATCTATATTATTAAAAGAGAAGTACCCATATAAAATAACCCTTAGTTTTCAGTTTTATTTACACTGCCATGCCACTGACATTAAATATTATTTCCTATTTTAATACTGTCTTTTCCACTTTGATTAATGTGTTTTCCAAAATTAAATTTGAATTAAATACACAATTAAATAATACTTCATATTTTAATGTTTTGTCTTTTCCACTTACATTAATGTGTTTTTTAAAATTAAATTTGAATTAAATACATTTCATTAACTTCTCAATTAAATCAGTGTCAAATTCAAAAAAAAAAATATTTTTATTGGACAAACAATTCATGGAAATTATAATATCAACTCTTCATTGAACAAATCTAAACAAAAATAATATTACCAAATTTGAACCGAAACTAGATAATATCCAAACAGATTTACCATTTTGGTATTTAGAGAACCATAACTAAACCTTATCCGGACGAAATATTTCGGATATTCGAATGTATTTAAATCATATTTATATACTTCAATATGTTAGCTATTTTTCGAGTTAATATCCAAAATATAAGCTATTTTAAGTTGTTTAAAATATTTGAAATATAAAAATAGTCAAAAGTAAACATCTAAAGTAGATAAACAATAATCAAAACACCAAAAAAACTTAAAATATATATTTATTCTTCATCCAAATATTCAAGTTAAACCTATTTTAATTTTTAATTTACGTACTTTAGCTTACATTACTCAAATTTACATGTTATATATATTTTTTAGATTTAACGATATTTAAATATATATAAATTTAAAAATAGTTTAAACGGGTTATCAAACCCGCAAAGATCCAAATCAAATCGGAACCAAAGCTTATAAATACCCGAATAGAGCTAGAGTTTTTAAACTCAAAAATCTCAAACCCGAATAGATTTTAACCGAATTCGAGTGGATACCTAAATACGCATCCCTAGCTTAGTCAATATAAAATGATCAAATATTATAAATATACTATTTAGTATAAATAAATAAAAACTAAAACTGAAAATTAATACCCGTGCGGTCGCACGGATCAAGATCTAGTTCGTATTATTTGCTCCTACAACTATTTGGAATATTACTTTTTTTGCCACTAGATCCACTTACTAAAATAAAACTATTCATACATTTCTTTCTACCTTTAAAAATTATAGGCCTTGATTGGTAGAGCATTAATATTAGCATTATGCTCTACATTATCCTATCAACATTTGTTAAAAAAATATTTAGAAAAACATTTATAAAATGCTAATACTCTCCAAATACTCTATAACAAATGATCTCATATGAAACTTTTGGAAAAGCATTTGCATTTACAATTTATAAATTTTTAAAAAATATAATTAGTTTATTTATTTGATTTAATAATATCATAAATTATCTTTATATCCAGAAAATAAAATTTTGATTTCTAAATAAATTTACAATATGATTGTTTTTCTAAAAATAATATTTCACATTTAAAATATAATATAATTTATATAATTATATTATATTTTAAATGCGAAATAATATGTTTTAAAATATATATATTTTAATTGTAAATTTTAGGTTTTTAAAATAAAATTTTCGATATAAACATAATTTTTGAAATTAGTAAATAAAATAACTTAATTATACCTCTTTTATATATTAATATATAAAATAAAAAGATATATATAGATATATAATGATAATTTATTTGTTTTTTTGATAATATTCAAATTATTTTATATCTTAAAATAAATTTATATTTTATTTTTTTTATTTAATAATATTCAAAATTATTTTATATCCAAAAATAAATTTATATTTTAAAAAACAATTACATTTATTGTTTAAATAATAATATTTCATATTTAAAATTTAATTTAACTTATGTTATAATTTAAGATTCATTATTTTAATTAACAAATATATTATTAGTATATATATTATAATTTAATATATATATTATAATTTAATATATATGTATATTATAATTTAATATATATTATTTTAAAATAAATATATTATATACTAACTTTTATAAAAAAATTAAAATTATGTACTGCTACTGCTTTACCAATCATCTTATTAAAAATTTTAATAAGAGCATACAACTTCTACAGCATGCTTCTTCTTCATCAGCTGTATCAATCGAGATCATAATCGGCACAAAATGTGGAACCACTTCTGTTGACGTTATTATGTATGGCGACAGTTATGAACGAGAGTAATTGAGTAAGAAATGATTAACTTTATAAATGTCATTTATCATCAGGCTTCACTCGAGTATTATTCGCTGGTCCATTACAATTTAAACTTGATAAACATCTTTCTATCAATAAAACAGACTCATAATCGACAGACTTATATTTTGCCTCAAATTCTCCTTTTACTACCAAATTACCACCATTTGGTTAAAATTCTATATAATATCAGTACTTTTCTCTGAAAGAGATGTACTTACCTGAAACTTTCATATGATTTTGTATATCTTCTTGTAATCGTCCTGGAAATATATTTTTCCTATATTCTCCCCCGAAACTATATTCTCCAAATAAAAAATCTCCAACAGATACGAAGCTTCTATCTTTTAAGATAAAGTACTCATTTTCTTAACGAGTATATGTATACATAAAATATGTGTGTATGTGTATCTTGAATTGTTGATATAATATTTACGATAATGCATGTGGGAGGCAGATTGGAAAGAAAAAACAAAAAAGAAGCAAAAGCATTAACATATAGGGAAACTTAATGAATTTTGTAGTTATGTTATATGTATATATAATTTATACTTTTATATATTCAGGTATCCATTCGGTTCTCGATTCGGTTCCGGTTTGATTTGGTTCGGTTATTTTGGATATAGAAATATAAAAATCATTTGGGTATTTAAGGTTCTCGGTTCGATTCCAATTCAAATATTTTGGGTCGATTTCGATTCAGTTCTTCGGTTTCAGTTCTTTTGCCGAGGCCTCTGCGAAACTATGCCTTTTTTATTTATTCTTTTGAACTTCACTTCTTTTATCGAGTTTCAATGCTACATTGTCTTCTCCAGATTACTTTTGTAATCTCCTCTTCTCCGTTCTCTCACTACCATCTTTTACGGAGAAGGAGATGAGACTTCTGTTTTTTTTGTTTTTGTAAAATATTCAATCCATGTGATTAACTCTTCTCTTCGCTAGACGAGTTTCTTTTTTCTCTTTGGAGACTATTGAAGTAAACCGGATAAATTGGGTTAGCTGAATTAGTTTCCTTTCGCTGGTTCAGTGTATCTATTTCGGTTTAGTAAATATGTTTTGTATATAATATCTTTAGCTTGTAAACGGTAAGATCAGAAATGGAAATATACTTTTTCATAACAAACTTCTTCTTCTTCTTCATCTCTCTCTCTCTCTCTCTTTGATCTCAATACGGTATCAGAGCCATCACAAAGCTCTGTTATCGCTTGATTCCGCTTCGTTATTACTCTTCTCAGCTCGATCTCGACTCCGATCGTCGAAATTTGAGCTCCGATGGTGTCCATTAAGAAACTTCCTCGTCGTTCGACTCGAATCTCATCCAGATCGACTGCCGTGCCTCGCTCTCCTCTGCGAACCTCTCCGGTTGCTGTTTCTACACCAATCGATACATCGCAAGCGTTCTCCATGGCGAATCTCACCGATCTGACTCAGTCCCCTCTGTACTTGACTAACTCCGATCATCCAGGTTTACAACTCGTATCCATTCAACTTGATGGATCTAACTACGATGATTGGAGTGCTGCTATGAAGATTGCTTTAGATGCTAAAAACAAAATAGGATTTGTTGATGGTACTCTTACTCGTCCCGAAGAATCTCATCCTAGCTTTCGCGTTTGGTCTCGATGCAATAGTATGGTGAAATCGTGGTTGTTGAACTCCGTCTCAAGCCAGATCTATCGCAGTATCTTAAGCTTAAACGATGCATTTGACATATGGCGTGACCTTCAAGGTCGTTTTCACATGACGAATCTGCCAAGGACGTTTAATCTCACTCAACAGATACAAGATCTCCGTCAAGGTTCAATGTCTCTCTCAGAATATTTCACGACTCTTAAAACTCTATGGGATAGTCTTGAGAATTCTGATGAACCTGAACTTCCTTGTATATGTGGTAATGCTGTTAAACATCAGTTGAAAATTGAGCGTGGAAAGATTGTTAAGTTTTTGGCAGGGCTTAATGAGTCTTACACAATCATTCGTCGTCAAATCATCATGAAGAAAGTCTTGCCGTCACTGGTGGAAGTGTATAACATATTGGATCAGGATGATAGTCAGAAGGAATTCTCTAAGGTTACTCCTTCTCCATCCGCGTTTCAAGTCTCTGAAACTCCTCCAGCGACTGAGCAGGCTATCTGTTACGTTCAGAATGGTCCAAACAAAGGACGACCTATATGTTTTTTCTGCAAACGTCCTGGACATATTGCTGATCGTTGTTACAAGAAGCATGGATTCCCTCCAGGCTTTGTCTCTAAGTTCAAACCTCAGGATAAATCCAATGCTACTCCAAAGATTACTGCTCAGATCACTGCACCTACTGAGCAGAAGAATGTGAACATCGACAACATGCTTGGTAGTCTCTCAAAGGACCAGATACAACAGTTTATTGCTCTCTTCACTTCTCAGTTGCAGTCCTCACCTGCAACGGGTACTATGGAAGCGAGTACTTCTAACTCTGGTATCTCTTTCTCACCATCAACATATTGCTTTATTGGTATCTTGATGGTTTCACAGCATAACTTGTCTTCTCAAACATGGGTGATTGACTCTGGTGCTACACACCATGTCACTCATGAGAAACAACTGTTTATCTCTCTTGATACATCAGTTGAGAGTTATCTGAACTTACCAACTGGATCTACTATTAAGATCAGTGGTGTTGGCAAGGTTCAGCTTAATACACACATTTGTCTTCACAATGTGTTGTATATACCGGAATTCCGATTGAATCTCCTAAGCATCAGTTCATTGATGAGTGATCTGAAGTCTCACGTTATATTTGATCCCTTTACTTGTCTGATCCAGGATCCTACCAGGGCGTTGACGATTGGTCAGGGTAGACGTATTGGGAATCTATATGTCTTGGATACGCAGAGTATACAAGCTTCAGTGAACTCGGTTGTAGATGTTGGGGTGTGGCACAAGCGTCTTGGTCATCCTTCATATTCAAGACTGGACGTAATCTTTGATGCTTTAGGAACAACAAAACACAAGAATAAAGACTCTGCTTATTGTCATACTTGTCATTTGGCAAAGCAGAGGAAGCTTTCTTATTCTTCTCCCAATAATATTTGTAACACGAATCTTGAGTTGTTACATATTGATACTTGGGGTCCTTTTGCTGTTGAAACGATTGATGGATACAGATATTTCTTAACAGTTGTTAATGACCATTCTCGAGCTACCTGGATCTTTCTTCTTCGTACAAAGAATGAAGTTCTCACAGTCTTTCCTTCTTTCATTGAACAAGTTGAAAACTTATACAACACTAAGGTCAAATCTGTACGCTCTGATAATGCTCCAGAACTACAGTTTACTCAACTATATCAGAAGAAGGGTATCATGGCTTATCACTCATGTCCAGACACCCCAGAGCAAAACTCAGTGGTTGAACGCAAGCACCAACATATTCTCAATGTTGCTAGAGCCTTGGTGTTTCAGTCTAATGTTGAACTCTGTTATTGGGGTGACTGTGTGCTCACTGCGGTCTTCCTCATCAACAGAACACCATCTGAACTCCTTTCTAACAAGACACCGTACGAGATCTTGACTGGTAAAGCACCAGTTTATTCTCAACTCCGTACGTTTGGATGTCTGTGTTACGCTTCATCCTCTCCAAAGCAGAGACATAAGTTTCAACCTCGCTCAAAGGCTTGTGTTTTCTTGGGTTATCCTCCTGGAGTTAAGGGTTACAAGTTGTTGGACTTGGAAAGCAACATGATTTTTCTATCTCGGAATGTTCTTTTTCATGAAGATATCTTTCCTCTGAAGAAGACACCTCAAGATCATCCTGCGTTTCCTATTGACAGTCTCACATCACACCATTCTCCACCCTCAGGTATCCCTCCTCATTCTAAAACACAAACCATTCCTTCTTCCTCAGAAATTTCTTCTACTCGCATAAGAAAACCACCTTCTTATTTACAAGATTTTGAGTGCACTGCTTTGAATTCAACATCCCTTTATCCCATTTCAGACTCTCTTTCTTACTCAAAGCTTGCACCCTCATATCTCTCTTTCATAAATCATATTACTAGTATCCCTATTCCATCCTCTTATGCTGAAGCTCGTAAATCCAAAGAATGGTGTGCGTCTGTTGATGTAGAGCTTGATGCTATGGAAGCAACGAATACTTGTTCTGTGACAAGCTTACCTCCAGGAAAACGAGCAGTAGGATGTCGTTGGCTTCATTCTCTAAAGTTTTATGCTAATGGTACTCTTGAGAGAAGAAAGTCAAGATTGGTGGCTAAGGGTTACACTCAAAAGGAAGGGTTGGATTATAATGACACGTTTTCTCCAGTTGCTAAAATGGCTACTATCAAACTGTTGTTAAAGGTTGCAGCTTCAAAGCAATGGTTTTTAACACAGCTTGATATCTCTAATGCCTTTCTCAATGGTGAACTGGAAGAAGAGATTTATATGCAAATACCCGAAGGATATGCTGAGAAATATACTAGTAAGGGGGACTCTCTACCTCCTTGTCCAGCTCTTAAGCTACATAAGTCTATCTATGGCCTTAAACAGGCTTCTCGCCAGTGGTTTAAGAATCTTTCTCAAGCATTCTTTTCTATGGGATTTGTCAAAGGTCATGGAGATCACACGTTGTTTATCAAACAAATGGGTGATGATTTCTTGGTGGTATTAGTATATGTTGATGATATACAATAGCCAGTACTAGTCCTCAACTTGCTTCTGAGCTTACTGAAAATCTTCAACGATGTTTTAAGCTTCATGATCTTGGAGCTCTTAAGTATTTTTTGGGCTTAGAAATTGCTCGTACGTCTGAAGGTATCTCTCTTTGTCAGCGGAAGTATGCATTGGACTTACTTTCATCAACAGGAATGTCTGGTTGCAAACCATCCTCTGTTCCGATGATTCCTAATCTGAAAATGTCAAAGAGTGAAGGAGTGATTCTTGATGATGCTAGTATGTATAGGCGAATTGTTGGACGCCTTATGTACTTAACCATCACGCGACCAGATATAACTTTTGCTGTCAACAAGTTATGTCAATATATGGCTGCTCCTCGCACTTCTCATCTCAAGGCTGTTTACAAGGTCTTACAATATATCAAAGGTACCGTTGGACAGGGTTTGTTTTACTCTGCTACGGCCGATCTACGACTTCGAGGCTTTGCAGATGCTGACTGGGCCTCCTGTCAAGATAGTAGACGATCAACAACAGGTTTTACAATGTTTCTTGGATCTTCTTTGATCTCATGGCGTTCCAAGAAACAACCTACTGTATCCAGATCGTCCGCTGAAGCTGAATACAGAGCTCTTGCTCTCGCTTCTTGTGAAATGATGTGGCTGGTTGCTCTGCTTAAGGATCTTCGTGTTGCTCAAGTTGCAGTACCGGTTCTTTTCTCAGACAGTACAGCTGCAATCTACATCGCAACTAATCCCGTCTTCCATGAACGAACCAAACACATAGAACTTGATTGTCATACGGTTCGAGAGAAGCTGGATAAAGGTCTTCTCAAAACGCTTCATGTCAAGACTGAAGATCAGGTTGCTGATATCCTAACTAAACCGTTGTTCCCTGCTTCATTTGAACATCTTAAATCCAAGATGAGCCTCATCAACATCTTTAGTAGCTCATCTTGAGGGGGACTATTGAAGTAAACCAGATAAATTGGGTTAGCTGAATTAGTTTCCTTTCGCTGGTTCAGTGTATCTATTTCGGTTTAGTAAATATGTTTTGTATATAATATCTTTAGCTTGTAAACGGTAAGATCAGAAATGGAAATATACTTTTTCATAACAAACTTCTTCTTCTTCTTCATCTCTCTCTCTCTCTCTCTCTCTCTCTCTCTCTCTTTGATCTCAATACGTAATAGAGACTTTCGTTTTCGCTAAGGCGACTTTTTGTGGTGTTAATCAAACCAATAGAAGCAGTTCTTCAAGTTTTGATCTTCTATCTTCAATTTGGTTTGATCTTAATAAAGTTCTGATCTTTTGATCAAACTGTATTAGTTCTAGATTTCTTCCTTTTACGCAATTTCTTTCAAAATCCCGTGGTGCTTGAATCAGTTATCTTTCTACAATGGTTATGCACAGATCCTTTTCTAGATTGGAGTCAATCTTCACTCATCCATATATATGGATTCGATTGATGATAGATGAGTAAAGTTTCCAGTATAGAGAAGAAGACGTGCTGGAGGTTTTCACTGATTTAAGAAGGATCCAGTAGAGTTGGCATTCTAATCAAGAAAGGTCCAACGAAGAATCTGTTCTTTGACCAGTAGAAATGTGCTTTATCAACCGGAATGATAAGAAGACTGATTTCAGGCAGCGGTTATGGCGGAAGACAGGAGTATAAGGGTACAAAGATGAAGAATAGCAGCGTAGTGGTAGAGACCATGACGGAAGAACCGGTGGTTTGGCAAGAGATCAACCGGCGGCGATGGAAATTCCGATTGCATGTATTTTTTCTGCCACATATTTCTTGATTGTCACACGTGTAATGCTCAGCAGTACCCTTTGCCTTCGGGCTTAAATGGAATCAAAACAAATTGAAAAAAAAAGATTACTCTTGTAATATTTTCTTTTGGGTCAAGAGATTATTAAAATATAAATATTTCAGTATTTTATCGTTTTCTTCGACAGTGTTCTCGCAATTTTTTATTTGCAGTTTGTTATGAATAATTGCTTATGTGGATGTCCAGCCCATTAGTTTATGTACTTGTAGTCTTGGCCCATTCATGGCCTTTATGTATTAGCCCATAACCGACATGTAACTCCTATATAAGGAACACTTCTATGATGAAATAAGATAACAGAAATATTACTTTCACAACATGTTATCAGCACGATAGACCCTAAAACCCGAGCTACCTAAAAACTGACGAGACTTCAGAGAGGCGTATCTCCCAAACTGTATAGAACCAGAAGACAATTAAGTTATACACGTGAAGCTCTTGACGATACGAACAAGTTGTCACAAACGGATTGCAGATCGGAGCACAGACGCGCTGTCACGCGCAGAAACAATAGCCGCCGTCGACATTACTTTGGAAACCCTAATCCTAATTTCAGACGAAACTTCAAACCGCCGTATCTCTCCAACCGTGAGGAATCAGACGACGAGCCACCTATCCAATTCAAGATCTCGACGAGAAGAATCCAACGCCGTCAACCTCATCTCAATCCGATCTCGGACGCGTTCTCAAGGTCTATTACAAGGAGCGCCGTCAACTTGATTCAAAACCCTAATTCGGCCGCAACTTCAAATTGCTCTATCTCTCCAACCGTAAGGAGTTAGACGACGAGTAATATATCAAATCGAAGCTCGTGAAGAGAAGAATCCAGCGCCGCAAACCTTACATCAATCCGATCTCAGACGCTCTCTCTACATCCATTCTAAGGAACACCATCAAAACCTTAATCAAAGCCTAAACCGTCTCTAAAAGCTACAAGATGTTTTTTTTCAAACCTAAGACACGATCTGTTCCAGCCCGTTCCGGTCATTCAGTTCGCGATCCAACTTGTTCCTGCTCTCGGTGGTCTGGTTCTACAAAGTTTAGGTAAAACTCAAAATACTAAAAACCCATAATTGAATTGGTTGATTGATAAAGATTGAAACCTAAATTGGAATCCCAAATAGAACTGTTAGGTTGAAAGAATCGTTTAGGTTGTTAGATGGAACCTAATGATTGATTGTTTGGTTGTTTGATTACGTAAAACCTAGAACCCGGGTGCTAGGATTGTTTAACAATTGAAATTGTTTTTTAATTGTCTTCTGCTTAATTGTTTTCCATGGTGATTGTTTTGAAAAAAAAAATTGGAAAACTTGATATTGCTTAAAATTGGAAACATTAAGAAAAATGGAAACTTTGCATAATCACCTTGTTTTGATTTCCTTATTGCTATGCTTGCTTAATTTCGACCTTGGCTGCTAGATTTACCTTTTATCTGATTAAAGAATATGGAAACATTGTCTAGAAATCGAAATTTGAGTAAAAGAATTCAAGGACGTAGAAAACCCTAAGTTAAAATCGAAATTGCTTGCCTTGATTTCATGTATTCTTACTGGTGCATTGTCGATTTCTTGATGATTGTTTAGAACCTGCAAGCTCATGTCAATCTAGGATATTTGTTTTAGATTCATTCTCATGTTGAATTTGGAACTGATAATTATCGAACATGCATCATTATCCAACCCCATTAAAATCGGACATGATAATTACAAACCCTTAAAATCGGATATGCATCATTATCGTTTGATTCTTGCATAAAAGCATGCATCATGTCATTATCCACATTGGACTAGATATTTTCAAAGTCTTAAAATCGGATTTGATCATTACATGATTCACTGTCCATGATTCACTGTCCATGATTTTTCTGTCCATTGTTTACTGTCCATGAACTGATCATTTGCATATCATGTACTGACCTTGTAACTGGACATAGCATCTCTCATATCCGACCATAAAACCCGACTGGAACAATGTTCTTACAGGCTTTAAAACCGACCAGTTCATGTTCCGGTTTTATTTAAAATCGACCAATGCTTCCTAAAGCCACCTATAAGTGGTTGAACCTGAGAATCCAGGATTATCAATCTGTGGATGAGTATAACTCAGCACTGTTCAAAATTGTCTCCAAGATTGAGACTATGTGGAGAAGCAGTAACGAGGAAAGATAGACAAACAATAAGGAACAGTGCATTGAGGCCTCCTGGGACAGCCCCATTTCCTGATATCAATAAGGTAGTAGAGGAAAAGAAATAAAGAAACCATGTCCAAAGTGAAAAACCACACAGAAAATGTTGTGGTTGGACAGGACGTGGTGGGCGTGGACACAACCACTCCAAACGACTGAAAGCAAGGACACCACAATAAACTGTGGTCGTGGGTCCAGCTATGGCCGTAGGGGAGGAAGTAGTGGTCGTGGTGGTATATCCAAGCCATCACATTCGACCAATTCAGTGTGCCACATATGTGGAATGGGGAATCACTGGGCAGAGAATTATAGAACAGCCCGCCATCTTGTTGACATTTACAAAGGCAGCTTGAAAAGTAAGAACCCAGAGGCCAACATGGTTGAGAATGATAATGGTGACTTTGATCATAAGAGAGATGATCTCTTAAATGACTAAACAGATTTTCGACATTTCAGATTGTTTTATGATTTGGTGTTTTATTTATGAATTGTCATTTCCTAAATTTATATGAATTGCTTTATGTTTTATTTATAAATCCATTATCTTATTTTAGAAATGAAAGGTGATATGACTTGATAGTCAAAGCCTCTGCCTAAGGCATGGTCTTAAAAGGGCACGAATTTTGATCACCCATATGAAAGACCCATTGAGTTATAAAGCTTAAAGAGTGAATGGTTTCCATATTGAACCAATGGGCAAACAAAGGAAACATAAATGTTCCTACAGATTTTGAAAGAAAAATCGCCCAAGGCATAAAAAAGAGGTCGAGGCTATACTGATCAAAACTATGCTAAGGATCAGTATAATAAGGCACAAAGGCCTAGGTAACCAGAATGGTTGACCACGAAATTTAAATACTTTATGGCATGACCGGATTAGCTATCCTGGTCCGAACTTGATGCAAAGTTTAATATTGTAAAGGCACAAAGAGTTGTTCCCATAAAATCTCACGTTGTGAAACATGTACACAAAGGGAAACTCATGAGGCTTACTTGTCCCAAGCATCACGAAAATGGCTGTGGTTTAGTGTTCTTACACAAACGAATTTTTATAGCATGTTCATGAGGGGGAGAATACACACCCGTGTGGTAGCATGAACATGATAGCCAAAGAGAACATGATAACTTGGCCGAACGGGCCATAACCTATAAGGTTTAGACTATAAAATTCATGAGTATCCGCAAATCACAATATGTTCATGAGGGGGAGAGAGGATAACCCCATGATACATGAACACACTATAATCTTGCGGATATAACAGCTCAGACGTATTGTCCTTTAAAGACAATCAGATGTATGAACTTCTAGTTCACTGACTCTCCAGACAGAGGTCACAAAGATATCTGATTAAGGACATATTAATTACTAAGACTAAAAGTCTATAAGCTTGGGGACACCACACGATTTACATGTATAAGACATGAAATGCATCAGGCCATATAAAGTGAGCATAGATAATCCCATCTAAGAATGATAAAGGGTCATGATCCAGACATAGACCATCATAAGAAATTATGTATAAACCACCACGAGCATATGTGCCGTCTAGGATGAAACCTCATAAGAAGATGAGATTGGGATTATATGTTGGATAAGAAAATGTCTTTCTCCCACGAATTCAAAGAGACCATGAGCCAAACATAGGTGATCAGATTGTTGCCAAGGTACACGGATTACATACAAGATGTATCCGACTATCCAACATCAAGGAGAAAGAAATAAGCTGGTAAAGTAAATATAAAAGTGATAAGAGAAATGGAATAGTATTGACCATCCTTGTCTTGGCAAAGATCCTCGGACCAGAGAAGAGTATACTGGACGTCCAATCCCATACAAAGAAAGGGAATCATAGAATGATAGCCAGACAGACCCGAAATGAATGACTAAGGTCATACCAGCTTAGCACCACGAAATAAAAGTCCTAGTAGAGACATAATCAAGTGCTATAGAGTCTATACAAGATAGACCAATATGTTCCATATATAAGGAACCTCTGATAGAAAGAGAAAGGTGCTCATAATGATAGATCCGAGGTCATACTAAGGAAACTAGACCAGACATTGAGATAAGGCTGCGCAGCTGAACATCTAAGGTACCAAACCATGTAGCTTGGGACGCCAAGCTGCAAGGTAACAAAAGGTCCTGGATAATGAAATCTCTAATCGATTAGAACATGTCTGGAACGCGAATAGAACGCGATGGAACGCGTTAGAACATATCCGGAACGCAATGAACGCGATGGAACAATATATAAAGTGTCGACACATACACACTCATAAGTGATAAAATGCATAAGAGAAAGCACTTGAGCATAAGAGATATAAGCGAGGATCACGAACCCACGTGAGAGTACTCATAAAGAAAAGAAAGGGACGTGGGGTTAAAGTAAAGAAGAAAGAGATGGGTGTATTGCCATATACATATAAGAAACGCCATCTAACCAGTGAACATATGAGTCTTGTGAGGAGATGAAACCGTGAGATATAGGACATGACCATGTAGACAAAAGGTCGTCCATACTTAAAGCATTCAAAGGAATGGCTTGATCACACAAGGATACTCACAAGAACTAAGGAACAAGGAGATGTACTCCTATGTGGTGGATGCTACTACCCAATATCAAAATTGATAAAGGTCTGGACACATAAGAAAGTCGTATTAGGCATTATATATATCACTGGATATAAAAGTAATATAGATACCTGAAAGATGAGAAAGAAGTTCTCATAGAACAGTGTCGTTCCTGAGCTGTTCATGGACTGAAATGAAAGGCAGATGCATATAAGGCATATAATGCATATAAAGGATAAGACTAAGTGATACTTAGTAAAAGGAGTTCTATAAGAATGATCCAGATCAGTCCATGCATATAGTATATAAAGAAAATCCTTTGTGTATTGAGATTACTGGTCCAACGAATTGAGAATGGGAAAATGAGATGGTTATAAGAGAAAATGAAACCATCCGATCCAAGCCGAAGGTCCATATCGACCAAGGCATGTTCTACCTCGTTCCGGCCCCATTTCGATTTGTCCTCCTTGGTCTTGTTCCGGTCCAAACCGTCCAAATGGGACGAACAACTTGTTGACCCAAAAGAGGCTTAGTTTTGAGAAACATCAAAACTATAATATGGTTGTCATTCATAAAAGTTATGGACGGGACACACAATGGACAACTGTATGATCCGAATGGACCATGAATCTCTGAAAGAATTTATGGTCGAGATCCATCCATGGTAGATGGATGAGAATAAATGTAATACTCCCATGTATAGAAAGTCCATATGTTCTGGTCAAGAACCATAGAACAAGTCCGACCATATTTATGAAATGGACGAAAGATTTTGTTTTATTTATACTAATCAAACAAAGAGAATTTGGTTAGTTTTTACTGATGCAGGATATCTTTCAGACGCCCACCAGGCAAGTCACGAGGTCGTTTGGTTATGGTCCATGACCAACCAAATCCGTGTGCCAGTCAAGTGTCATCCGTCCATAGAGTGATCAGCAACAAGAAAGTACATCCTGACCACATCTTAATGGAGTTCCAGAAGACATAAAGACGTTCAGGAAGCTACCAGTTCATTCAAAGAAGAATTCAGCTGATCCCTTCACCGAGACACTACCGACCGCAACGTTCGAGGAGCATGTGCACCAGATTGGGATGCACAAGTTCAGAGACCCACACGGAGGTCCAAACCAGGGGGAGTAGTGTGTGCTGTACTCTTTTTCCTTCACTTCGGTTTTGTCCCACTGGGTTTTCCGAGTAAGGTTTTAACGAGGCAGCATTAGCACACTACAAGCTCTATATGGTTCTGGCATCCAAGGGGGAGTGTTATGAATAATTGCTTATGTGGATGTCCAGCCCATTAGTTTATGTACTTGTAGTCTTGGCCCATTCATGGCCTTTATTTATTAGCCCATAACCGACATGTAACTCCTATATAAGGAACACTTCTATGATGAAATAAGATAACAGAAATATTACTTTCACAACACAGTTGATTTTCTACTCCCTCCGTCTCATTATAAGTGGTGTTTTAGGTTTTTGTTTTTGTTCCATTTTATGTGATGTTCTCACTATTCTAGGTAGAATTTAATATCTTTTGAACTTTTTGACCAATTATAAAATGCTAAGTTTTTTTCTTATTGGTTGAATTAATTTCATTTAGTGATATTTTTATGTTACCAAGATAAACTATATAAAAGTTTGTGTTTTCTTAATATATGTGCAAAAACCTTAAACACCACTTAAAATGGGATGGAGGGAGTATTTCTTTTCATCACAATCAATATTAAAGTAAGCATATTCAGTTATTAAACCTAAAAGGAAAAAAATGTTTAGTTTTGTTTCTATTCAAGAACTTGCGAATGCGAATGCGAAGACAAAGATAGGAATGATGATGTGCATAGTTTTAGATGTTTATAAGAGTAAAAAAAGGGTGGAAACTTTTTATATACTTTCAAACAACCGAAAACAACAGAAACGGAGAAAAACAAACAAAGTAACAAAAAGACGTAGAATGGTCAAGAGAACTTAAAAAAATTAGTTAACGACTACTTTTTATTTTCTGGACACCTAAAAAGAACAAAAATTTTATTGGTAGTAATTGAAGAAAAGATAGGACCTAATGACAAAGTATACGCAAGTGTAACCTGTCTTTTTGCAAGTAGCTTGGCTTTGTGGTTGGCTCACGGTTGATCGTTGTAATAATCGGGCCACAGCGAATTTCAGACTAGGTTTTAAGACATGTGAACCAAATTGTTTAAACTTTAATATAACACTAGATCATTACCCGTTCGACCGAGCGGAATACATTTTTTTTTATTTTTGTTTTTACTAAATGTTATACATGATCGCTAATGTGTATTAATATAAAATTTTGATAAATAACAATGTGTACTAATGTGTTTAAATAAGCAATGTGTTTAATTACTAAATTTGATTTTTAAATTTTATGATAACGTAAATTTGATTTTTTCTGTATTATTTAAAATATATAATGCTATATATTTTGTATTTTCAACATTTATCATACAAAACTTACATTGGGGTATTATTTACGGTGAAACCTCTTTAAATTAATAATCTATAAATTAATATCTCTTTAAATTAATATATTTCATTGTTCCAAATTGAGTTTTTGGTTCAATTAGTATCTCGATAAATTAATAATCTCTATAAATTAATAAAAAAATTATAGTTTTGATGTAGTCACAACATTATTAATTTATAGAGGTTTCACTGTATATGAAAATATGTGTAACATAATATATTTATATATTATATAAACATATGCACACCCGCACGGGTTTTATTTTTAAAATATATTCTATATGTTTAGTTGTATAATTCAATTTTGTTTTTAAAGAACAATATAAAAACTGTCTTTCGTATGTAAAAATAACATTTTGCAAGCGCGAGTTGTGTCTTTTTATTGTAACACAAATTTTTATATAAAACTTATGTTTTTTTTGTACATTACGAAATTTAAATTTTAAAATAATTATTATGTAATTTCAAAGTGAGTTTTATCTCTGAGATCTAATATATTTTGTGTGTAATGGTTCAAAGCATTTTTGATATATATTATATTTCAGTTTGGTTTGTTTCTAGTATTATTGTATAAGTATAATACTATACAATATTACTATACTCTATACAATATATGAAGCTATGTGTTATTTGTTTTATAAAGTAAATTATGCCCAACGTAGTTATAAGAATAGTCATATCTTTATGTATGTGTCTATGACTTATCTACCTAATGTTATTCGTACTAATAAAATTAATATGGCCAATGAAAGTATACTGATCAATTTAAAATGAATTGTATAGGGTAATTATAGAACGATTAATATTTTTAGTATTCTTAGTATATAATCTTATTTAAATCGACATGTAATAAATGTAAAAATCATATATGGAATATGGACAAAAAGAAGAACTGTATTTAAGGAAATACATAATGGAAAGTTAGACTATGGTACGTATTATATATAAAGAATGAGACATTTAATTTAAATATATGGGATCCACCTTTAAAAATCCACCTAGAAGAAATTGTAATGTTCATGTTTTAATAAGATAGATATTCACAGGAGTTAATGCAATCCAGATGACGATGCAGTCCCTTAATTGTTCTTGAGGATCGGATTGATAAGGTGGTGATGATCCTGCAGGCTACTAGCACAAACAGAACCGATTTGATGAAGGATAATGTTACTAACACAGTAACACTGATCTGGTTGTGGTTGGGTGATCGTTGGTTGATGACAGTGTGAGATCTATGGATTGATCAAACACTTGTTGAGATTTTAGTTTGTGAAGGCAACTTCACTAGTATACAAGAAATGTGCTTATGGAGATCATTTCATAAGCAATCAATGTTCAAACAACTGAAATAAAGGAATTCTGAAGTTTTTTTGACAAAAAGATGTTTGTTTTGTTTTGAAACAAACGATGTTTAAGTAGACAAAAACAAAACGAAAAATCCAAAAAGAAGGTGAAAAGTACTAAATTACAGAAATAAGAAAATATTTAGAAATATTAATTAAGACTAAAAATGAAAAATTGAAGAACTGAGTTGGTTCTTTGACTTGATCTTCATCTCGATTTGAGTCTAGCTTAAGATAAACCAAACAAGCAATTGCATTCTTTAATTTCTTGGTCTGAGATCTCGTAATAGGCTCATTAGAGAAAGAGAATGGATCATTTTAGGCTGAGGAAATCATGTGTGGTTCCTCTTCAATTTGGGTCCGAGTTTAAGTATCACCAAGTCCATTTAGCTCCAAGTCAGCTTCATAGTCACTTGTTTGTTGCATCCACTCATGTTTATCCACAGGTGCAACATCCACAGGGTTGCATCCACTCACTAAGTCTTTCCTCTTTCAAGTTAGCTTCTGGCTCGACCCTGGTTGCATCATCCCCTCCTCTTTTGAAAGGATTTGACCTCAAATCCAAGTCATCTGCATGGGAAGGAATCAATTCAGCAACGTTGAAAGAAGAGCTAACTGAATACTTACCTTGAAGATCAATCTAGTATGAATTGTTGTTAATGTGTTCAAGCACTTTGAAAGGCGCATCATTTTTAGGCAAGAGTTTAGACTTCCTTTCAGTTGGAAATCTTTCTTTCCTCAAGTGAATGTTGACCAAGTCTCTTTGGTTCCAATATCAACTCACGCCTCTTCCTGTTTGCAAATTTCTCATACTCTTTTGTCTTTTCTTCAATGTTCTTCTTGACCTATTCATGAAAAGAAACCACAAACTCGGCTTTGCTTTGCCAGAAAGATTAGCTTGTTCATTTAGAGGTAAAGGAAACAAGTCCACATGAGTCCAAGGGTTAAAGCCATAAACAATCTGAAATGGGGAGTACTTAGTAAACTCGACATGTGGCAGGAAATCTTTCCAAGTTTGAATGTTCTTTTTATTGACAGCACGTAAGAGAGAGGACAAATATCTATTAATTAACTACTTCAGTTTGCCCATCAATTTAAAGGTGAAAAAATGTAGAAAACTTCAGCTTTGTTCCTATTTAGACCACAAAGTTCTGCAAAAATGACTTCGAAATTTGGTATCTCGGTCAGAAACAATTAATCTAGGCATGCCATGCAAACATACTACCTCTTTAAAGAAAGGATCAGCCCCCATAATAACATCATCAGTTTTGTGACATGAATGAAGTGAACCATCTTAGAGAATATGTCAACAACAAAAAGATGGAATCTCTACTTTTTTGAGTGATACGTGCGCAAATTACCCTGGAGCAACTTTACTCTCATCAAAAGAGGTCAAGTTGTAGTACTTAGGGATATAATCCACATGAAGCTAGGGAACTCACTAGATCTTATTGTAACTAAGTTAGATTGAAGAATTCAAAGCAGTAAATTGCAAGTAACTTAAAACTGGTGAGCAAGACAATTACTTAATTGATTGATTGGGGGTTTAACAGATATGCATGATGAAGGCACTAGACTTAGGATTTCTATTCAGGTTATCAGGATTATAATAGTATGAATGCCTATGTGAGATGCTTGCATGATATTAAAGAACCCAACGGTAACAATAACCGTACCACTATCATTTTCTGGATTATTTATTACTAGATCCAATGATTCAATCGACATAGCCTTTCGTCAATCGATATCTCTATAGGAAAATCGATCGATGAGCCTCTAGTAAGCTTTAAGCGCGGGTTGATAACAGTTTACCAGAGATTTGCTAGACCTGGCTGTCGCTTGCACCTAGCAAATTCTAGCTCAGAGAAGATAGATTCAATGATAATATCCATTGTCATCATGTATAGGTTAACTACTTTTATACAAGCATTAAGAACAATCTTCTAAGATGAATATCACATGCTCAAGTATTCATATTTGGGGCTAATCTCTCAAAACCTATTTGAATCATAAATCTAACAAGGGTGTTTACTCTGACATAGCCAAGTAAAGCATCATAACAATTAAATAAAACTGCATAAATAAAATAGATATAAATAAAGGTGTTCAAGAAAGCTCTCAATAGTAATTATCTCTCTCTCAAAACAACTCTCTAAGAAAAACCGTCTCTGCCTCCAAAACACGTTGGCAAGACATAAATACTAAATAATTAGGTTAAAACTCATCAGGGGTATCTTGGTAAATAGATGAAATCTTGGGCTTCAAGTCGGTTGTGACCAAACTGGGCTTCTGCGTTTTTCCCATCGATCGATATCACTGAGTGTGTATCGATCGATATGTTTCTCTCCGTGTCGACCTCGGGTGGTCGATATGGTCATCTCGGGTGAAATCTCTAAAGTGCTCCAAAATGATCCAACACCATATTTCCTCCAATTGCTCCTAAACCTGTAAATATGCTATCTAGACTCTAAAATGGATTAAATCTATAATAAAACTCTTATATATCATGGCTAAAATCAGGTCAAATTCATGGTATATCAACTCCCCCAGACTTACCCTTTTGCTTGTCCTCAAGCAAAATAACTGGTAGTCTCTCTAGAAAAGGTTTGAAAATGGCAGGGACTCAAAAAGTTTAAAAATCTCAGTCATATCTTCCTAGTAGTGCAAGCCAAGTCATAAACATCCTAACTACAAAAGTACATTATACCATATCCTAGTATAACAACCAAGTTCTCCTAGTCAACAACTCAATCAATCTTGTCTGACAATCTCCTCTTCTAACCTCATTTCTTGCATAAAATAAATGTGTAGGCTTTACCTTCGGAGTATCAATCACATGATGCAAGGATGCTCAAACAAGTATCTGGACCTTCAAGTAAAAAGAAGTTCCTTTCCTCCCTCTCTACTAATTTCTCTCTCAGTCAAAGTCTACTTTATTGCAGATTCATTGACCAAGATTGGACATGCTTCCATGAATCAAGCTTTAATGGTTTTAGCCACCAAATCATGTTCACTTCTTTTTGACCTATATCCTAGGATTTTTATGAAGCAAGCCTTAATGGTTGTAGCCACTAAGTCCTGTTCAAATCCTTTACATATAAAATTCTTATGAATCCAAGCCTTAATGGTTGCAGCCACCAAGTCATGTTCGAATTTTTTTTCTAAATATTAGCTATAATATCTCTATTTTTTTTTCTTTTTTCGTTTTTTTAAATATACATATATAAAACTATCTAATCTAAAAATTTCGAAATAGAGAGAGAGAGATATATCTACACAAGGCTTTACCTTCCAGACTTGTTTGAAGAATCCAATCCCATGTATGCCAAGTCACAGGACAAGCAAGTAATGTCAATATTAGGTTGGAGACCAGCTTTAGTTCCTTCAAACACTCTTAGTAAGTGCAAACATAGTTAGCAGGTTGATCCACTTTAGTATCTCTAGTACTTCTGTAATCAGTAAATCTAAGACTTGTCTAGAAAGTGGTTAAATGACAAGTAATAAATCTAGATAAGATCATTGCCCCTTCTTGACTCAATAAAAACTTTTTGAAAATATTTTTAAATAAGACTCATAATAGTAGATAATCATTAGTAATCCCCAGACTTAAATTACACTGTCCCCAGTATAAAACAGCCGAAGTTTATAAAAACCATATAATAAAAATGTTAAATTAACAAGTTAGAACATTATACCTGACCGATACAATATCGATCGATGTAGTTGAATGAGTGTCAATCGTGGCGGATGTAGTGTCGTCGATCAATGTCGACTTGGTCGCGTCGGTCGATAGAGATAGCAAACGTCTACTCGGATCTTTTTATAAGACCTACATAAATATAAGGACGAAAATAAATACTAGTAATGAATGATAATAATAAGTATTACCTAATAGTGAGTTGCCTTCCACTCAGCGCTTTGTTATAGTCATTTAGCTTGACTTTGGAGGTAGAATGGCTTAGTGGTGGTGAAATCAGTTGTTTGCTGGATAGCAAACATCTCCTTCATTTGTGGACTGAGTTGCAGTGAAGCTTCTTGTGGCATCATCTTATCTGGTCCATCTCTTTTGCAAATCTACTATCTCATATGTTAGCAATTGTAGCCTCCTCTCAAAGTTCTCAATGTTGAACTGATGCTTTCCAAACTTATCATAGGCATACGCTGATAGATCTGTCAGTTCCTCATGTATTAGAAATATCACACTCATGCCATCCGTGATGGGTTCCTATCGGACTGATGGTGTATCAGTATCAATCGATTCCGAAATGTCCATGTCGATCAATGTCGTACTGCCCTCGTCGATCGATGCATGTGCTGGCATGTCGGTCGATTTGTACGGTGAAGGGCGAGTTGCAAGTTGTCTCTGAATAGCTTTGATCTCCTTGTCTATCCTCTCTGTCCATGAGTGTAGAGCATTGATGCTGCTGTCAAAGGGGAAGGAGATATCATCAAGCTTCTTGTAGTAATCATCTTCTGAATACTGTAAGGCTTCATAGATCTCAACTATCATCTTGTCAACTTCTTTCTTGGTGTAGGTAGCTTTTACTTGTTGAGTGGCTGGATCCTGTGTTGTATCTGTCCAGCTTCTCTTCTTTCTCTGATATGTATCATAAGCTCTAATTTCATACTTTGGCTTGTAATGGAATTCTGTATTTGTTGGGGTCGAAATCGGACACGGCAAAGTTGGCATCCAAATATCCGTAAAAAAATTATTAACTTAAGAATTTCTACGTTTTCAAGAAAGGAAAACTTATACGAAAAACTTATACAAAAAAACTTGCGGGAAAATCTTATCGATATGATATTATCGAAGGTCCAAACATCCGCAAACAAACATCTTAAAAGCATTGTAGCATCGCGATGGTTTCGGACGCTTGGACGATGGTTTTCAGTCCACGGCACAAACTTGGTCGCAATGGCGTCCGAGTCACGAACAAGAGCTCGGTTGCTATAGCGATCGAGCATACGTGCATCAACCATTTTCCGAAACGTCCAAAGTCTTCTGAAATGACGTAAAACTATGCACTCTCGACTATCCTTATAACAAACCTCCGCAAGCCACGGCTATACATTTCTTGAATTCTCGATCAAATGGGAGCATCAGCTTAGTTTACGATGAAACCGCGGAAAATTAACTTTATCAGAGAAATCGTAAAGAACGTCTCAAACCAAAAGACGGCTCAAATGGTCCTAAACTTGATTCGAGGCTCACTTACGATTTCTTAAAATCCCATAAACCTTGCAACAGATTATGCTTGGAGGATAAACATCAGTTTCTGCAGATAAATGGATAGTTTCCACAGATAATCATGAAGATCGGAAAAATGGAATATCTCCATTTTTCGGACTATGACGGCTTAATGGCAAAAGAGGAAGGCGTAAACCGACTTAGGAGGGAGTATATAAGGAGCTCAAGGCGAGAGGCATATGGAGAGACTTTTTCAGAGCAGACTTAGCACTTGAAGCGATTTTAGGATTTTTTTCTGTTTTTTGTTATTTCGAGCTGCGACTCAATTAGGGTTTAGCCGCCTTCGGGTATTAGACGAGGAATCTCGCCGACAGCTCTCCTAGCCAAAGCGTTCTTACCTTGTTGTAACGCTCATACGCAGATTCGGAATAAATTCTTCTTTCGCACTTTTTTACGATTTCTTATTATTCTAGTTTTATTTTCGTGTTCTGATTGTTTGGCGTGTGGTTTCTCAGATATCCGGGACCTCTGGAAAATTAGGATTTTCCTAGTTTTCTAATTTATACGATTTATTGACGGTGCGAATTTCGGTTCCCACAGTTTGGCGCTAGAAGGAGGGGGGTTACGGATCAATCTTACTCACAACCAGCACACGCTCGACCAGACATGATTATTGACGATACAACAAACTTGCAAACTCCTCTCAACGGAGCAAACAAGGACGCTTTGAACACTCCAACAGCGGATGTAACCGCGGCCAACGCACCTACTAACGCCGCGACGCTCGACGAGTTCAAAAAGATGCTTTCCGCCTACGAGAAGAGGTCGAAAGAGCAGGATAAACTCGTGGGAACCTTAACCAAACAGGTTCAAACCCTAACGGCAAGGACCTGCGCAGTCCTCCCTCGCGGAGTTATGAAGCTCCGTGGAAAAGACTTGAGTTCGCAACCCCACGCGATAGGCCTGGAACTTCGCAGGAACGTCTTTACGGACAAAACCCTAGCGAAACATCTCTTGTCGAGAAGAGCAACTCAAAAAATCCTCCGCGTCCGAAAAGGACACCGAGGTGGATGAAGTCGAGCGCATCGACTTGGAGCCCAGAGATTACTTCGAGGAAGAAGCCGACGTCCATCCAAGAAGAACCCGCATCCAGTCAGCTCGGGAGAATTCTCCGTTCGACAAACCCATGACGGAAGAAGAGGAAAACCTCTATTGGGTCGAACAGGAAGAACTAGCCGAAAGGCAAACTGAGAATACTCGCCGCGAACGCCGACAAGCTCGAAAGACCGCTGAAGAGAATCCGGATATCCGCGATCTCCGCGATTACATCACCAAAACCGCTGCGGAAGTAAGGGCCGTGAAATCGCAGATTCACCACGCCACGAGTGCTGCCCCAGAAATCGATAGGCTACTCGAGGGGACTCGTAAAACGCCTTTCACTGCACGCATCTCCAAAACCAAGGTGTCTAATCCGGGGAAGCTCAAAATATTGATCTATAACGGTACAACCGACCCTAAAGCGCAACTCCAAGCATTCCATATCACTATGGGAAGAGCTACACTCAAAGAGGGCGAGAAAGACGCTGGCTACTGCCGCCTGTTCGTCGAAAATCTTGAAGGGGCGGCGCTCGAGTCTTTCGTTCGATTAAAGCAAAACTCCATCGGAAGCTTTCGCCAGCTCGCATCGGAATTCCTCCTTATGTACTCTATGTTCATAGATAGAGAAACTTCCGATGTCGATCGCTGGAGCCTAGCCCAGGGAGAGGACGAGCCCCTCCGAGAATTCATGAGCCGGTTCAAACTGATCATGTCAAAGGTCAGCAGAATCAGCAACAAAGTCGCTACTAACGCGCTTAGAAAAGCACTATGGTACAAGTCGAAGTTCAGAAAGTGGATAACTCTCAAAAAACCTCGCACGATCCAGGACGCCCTCCACAAAGCCTCGGACTACATAATAATCGAAGAAGAGACGAAAGTCCTGTCGCAAAAACATAAGCCGACAAAGAACCCTTCGAAAGACGCGGATCCAAAATCAAGGAAGAAGACCTCTCGTAACGACAAGTACGTCCATCACGAGGGAGAAGAACTCCAAGGCGCGTACAACTACGTGATCAACCCGGAGCAAGGCAGAACTTCGGGGAATACGTGGAACTGCAACCAGAGTTACGACAAAAACGTCTATTGCGAGTTTCATCAGACCGAGGGTCACTCCACGACTAACTGTAAAGTCCTGGGGGCAAGGCTGGCCGCGAAGCTGCTTGTTGGAGAACTCTCTGGAGTAACCAGCGTCAATGATCTAATCCTCAACACCGACCGTCCGCCAAAACCCGATAAAAACCCTCCCGCGGAAAATCAGGTAGGAGATAAACGCGAGAGGATACCGGATGACAGGGGGAACGATAATAACCGCAGAAGGGTAAACATGATCATCGGAGGATCACAGTACTGCAAGAACTCGGTCTCGGCCATCAAAGACTACCAACCAAAAGCCGAGTCGAGTGCGAAGTACCCCACACGGTCTCCTCCTCGAGATGGTCGGAATGGTTCGGTGACGTTCACGGAAGAAGAAGCCGGCGGAATCGACCAGCCTCACTGTGACCTCTTAGTCGTAGATCTCATAATAAGAGATCTCGAGGTCGCAAGGATACTCATCGACACCGGAAGCACGATCAACATAATTTTCCGTGACACCCTTAATAGGATGAACATCGAGCTCGGGGAAATCACCCGGTACCGAAATCGCTTACGGGTTTCTCCGGACAAACATCCATGACCCTAGGATCCGTCCAGCTACCCGTCCTGGCAAAAAACGTCACCAAGATAGTTGACTTCGCAGTGGTAGATAGCCCAACTATTTACAACGCGGTCATGGGAACTCCATGGCTAAACGCCATGAAGGCTGTTCCTTCAACTTATCACATGGGCGTCAAATTTCCAACCAGAACTGGAATCGCAGCAATCTGGGGTTGTCAAAAACAGTCGCGACTTTGTTTCTTAGCGGAACATAAATTAAGACAGATCACGACAACCTCTACGGTTAAACGCAAGCGCACTCAGTCTTCCGCCGAAGATGCCCCGACAAAGGGCACAGCGGCATCTCCCGTAGAAGCAGATTCAGATAGTAAGCGTCTCATAAAGATCACAGAGTGTATCAGATTTCCACTCTTCTTTCTCATTAGCAACGATACTAGTCCAGTCGTCTGAACTGAAGCTCTTTGGTTAAGTTAAGTACCTCGCTTTCAGAGACACCATGCTTTTTTCAGAGGCCTGATATCATACTCGTTAAGTTATAAACACATAACAGAATCACATATGAGAATATCAATAATCTGCATCAAAGATAAATGAAGACAGCTGCAAAAGAATACTCAAGAATATGTCTAACAGACTGAGGATTCATGTATCAAAGACCATCCTTCGCATACTCCAGTCCTCTGTCGAAAGTCCTGAAAAACAAATTACACGTTAGTGAATCCAAAGACCTTTCCCGCATGGAAACAGAGAACACAATGTCGTGAATGTTTACTTACAAAATAAGCTTTAATTTATGATCTTCAGATAGCACAGCCAATTGTTCCTTGATTCCTTGTAGAATCTCAAAAGCTTCACAATCCATTAAGCACTTTGCAATCTCCGAAAACTCTTCAAACACCATCAAACAAAATCACAACATATATAGCAAGGGCCAAAGGGCATTAGTAGAGAAAGTAGAAGATGTACTAACTCTTAAGCTAAAGTGGCTGAGACTCTTTAGACAGAGAACTTTTCCTAGCCTTGGTTCCCTTCTTACCTATATCCAATAAGGCAAGAGTTAAAGCAAACAAGACACAATGTGAACAACCAAGGCAGAAAGTTGACACCTTTAGCAGAAGAACCTTGAATCTAATCATCAGAGTCTTGAATAAATGTGTACTTGGAATCCCTTGGGACTAGCACGAACACAAAAGATGAACAGTTTATAGACATAACACGATAAAGTTGGGGACTTCATGAGGAACAAAGCGAGGAGAAAGCAAAAAGCTCAAACCTTAAGGATCTAACTGGACTTTCTTTGTCTTCTTGGACTTGGTTGAATTATCATCCTTGCTGGATCCTATTACCCTCAAAACCGAGTTTGAGTGAATCTCTTTACTGTACGAACATGGACATGGTCACATGGCAGAACACGAAAAGCTTACTCCATCTCCTCCCTCGTCTCTGAACCAAATCTAATCTTCTCCTTTCTCTTTTCCCTCGAGCACGAACACAAAAACTCCATGGAAGTACAAGTTAAGCTATGTCTCCTCAACACCGCTGCTCATCTCCGCCTCACCGCTCTCCTCACTCCCAAGACTCCTGCTGCAAAGTAATGGAAGTGCCATAGCTTCTACAAACTAAAACCCTAATTTGAAAACTAATACCAACAAAGGTGAATACATGTAGATCTGATGCCGTATCGAACTCCATCACAAACCCTCACTCCAGCCACTAGTGATTTCGAGCCCTAACCCAGAACTACGGCGAGACAAACTCAAGTCATCCGGTTTCTTCCTCAATCCGACCCAACTCAACTTGTATCCGTTCATAACTTCGGTCATCCTCCTCTTGTCAATCTCATTATTATGCGGCTGAGGATAAAAAGGAAGAGGTAGAGTATGGTGTTTTGATAGGGTTTCTGTTTTGAGAGAGCGTGAGATTTTTTTTTCAAGTCTGTAGAAAATAATTTTTTTTCTAAGTTAAGTATCAAAAGTGTTATTACACCGAGGGGAAAAAATATCTATTTGGCGATTGCCTAATTTTTATTCAAGTATGGGCGGAATTAGTTCCCGCTTACTTAAAACTCTTTTATGGCATTTATCTAATGCCATTATATAATACCAAAATTTCAAATTCATTTTCGGCAGCAGTTCGGTAAAACGTGCTATCAATGTGGACTTTTTGTAGTGATATATACTTATCTTGATGAAATTACACAAAGAAAAATCATCAAAAACGTACGTAAATATATATCTCCATCCAAAACCCATAAACATAGTTTTCAAAATCTTCCTTTTAAATCTCTATTAATTTTCATCAACAATTACTTTTCTACACAAGCCGAGTTATACACTTATTTTAAATAATATTCCAGTAATAATTTCATCAAAAACACATAAAATATACCTGAAATTCATAAACACAGTGTTCATAGTCGTCCATAATATCTCCACATTTTCATGAAATCTTACATTTTTAACATTACCCATCATATACACTACATTTAAATGATATTTTTAAAAACATTTCATCAGAAAAGTACATAAAATATACCTAAAATCAAATAACACAGTATTCAAAACCGTTTATAAAATCTCCATTTTTCCACGAAATCATATATTTTGAACACTAATCATGATATACTCTACATTTACACGATGTTTCTTAAAATAATTTCATCAAAAACGGACTTAAATTAAATACCTGTTTTAGAACTTACAAAATCGCTATGGAGAATGGAGAAGAAGAAAATCTGTACGGGAGAAGAGGGAACCTGTTGGAGAGATGAAGATATGTGGATCATGATTGGTTAAGGTTGTCTTGTGGTCTATGGGGATGTGTGATTTATTTAATTGAAGAAGTAAATGTATTAATGAGGTGGATGAGATATCAATACTATTAAATCAGGATCCTTTTTTTGGATTTACCCCTACATTTTCCTGGAATATTACTTTTCATGCCATTATGGATTTGCCTAATATTTAAAAGCTCATTAGGGGTAAAACGAGAAATGAAAAATTGACCAACTAAACTACCTATATATCTAACGATTTAGAATATTTTACCAACCAATATAAAACCTTTTACATAATTGGTATTACTTTTCATTTATTTACTCTGTTTTTTTCCCACAATTATAGGAAGCCACTTCTTTAATAATTCTTATATAAGACGACAGTTATGTTTAAAAAAAAACTGTTCCTACTTTCACTCCGATCATTATATATTCCTCCATCATCTCAAATTATTAATTATATATGTTATATTTCTACGTGCTTGAGTCATAACCAAAAAACCATATACTATAATAACAACCAACTAGGTATATGGTTTGAAAAAAGTTTCGTGATTTGAAACCATATACAATAATAAGAACGAACTTAAATTTGAAACAAGCTGAAATTACGTGTAATATAAAAAAAATGGAATAAGATGACATAACTAAAGTGTGTCTTTCCATTTACATTCGTTCAAAATTTTAAAAACATATTTTTAATTACATGACAAATTATTATGTATCATAATAACGTTATTTTCATTATATATCACGAAAACTTAATGAAAACATATAATTTTATCTATTTAATTACTATTTGTTTATTAAACAAAATTGTTTTAATTTTGTTATTTTTTAAAAAAATTAATAACTTTTTAAAATAAATTACAAAGTAATGTATAAAATGGCTATGGTACAAATGTTTAATCATGCAACATCACCAATTTAATACAATTATCAAACATCTTATTAACATTTTTTTAAAAAAAAAATTTACCCAAATATGATTACAAAGAAAACCATAAATATACAAATTAAATTTCTAAATAAGATATGTAAAACAAAAAATATATCAATCCCTTAAAAAGGCGAGTCAGAATCTAACTTCCTAATTAGAATACAAACATATTATAATAGTATAACTAAAAATGAAAAAAGGTTAATAACTAAAACTTACGTATTAGTTCAACTGATAGCCGGGTTACGGGTTTTAGCGGGTTTTCGTGAGTTTTACTGGATTAGTAAATAATAATTTTTTCTAAAATTCAAATCAGATTATATACCGAATCACCGGACTTATCGGTTCAACTGCTGGTACAGATTGGGTTTCAAAACACTGGGTACAAATTTATAATTATATAACATCACAAATTCAATACAACTATCAAAACTTTTACTAATATTTTTCTAAAAAAATATACACAAATAATATACAGATATGACTACAAAGAAAAACACAAATATAATTACAAAAAATACAAATATAACATTAAATTTCTTTTAAAAAATTAAAACAAAAAATATACCCGCCCTTTGAAAGGGTGGGTCAGTATCTAGTCTATTATATTAAAACAGAAGTCATGACTTTTTTTTATGTGTGATTTTTTAATTTGGACCATCACTTAGAAAATTTATGAAATTATTTACTAAGACTAATATTATATATAAACTTTAAAATACTTTAATCACAATATCTTTTGATATCTTTTCATTTTGAATATACATATATTTATTTAAATTGTTTTAACAATCTGTTTTTAAAGATTTTTTTACAAGATCTTCATTTTCAAAAATATATTTAAATATTTTTACTAATTTCGAAATTAGTTTAAAAAATATTATTATATCATATTATATCATATTTTACCTATTATATAATCAATCAATCATATTTAAAGAAAACTATTATGTTAAGATAAATATAATAAAATTGTATTAAATTGATAAATTTATATGTTTTATATATTTTATTTTTGTAAGTATAAAATATTTATGTTCAAAAATAAAAACTAATACATTGGTAGACGGGTTAACATTAGCAAACTATATAATACATGTATAAAATCTTATATATTAAAAAAGAAGTCACAACCTATAAAATCGAATTGGTTAACAAACTGATATTTGATTCCTTATTATTATTTGATTCTTTATTAAATATAATCCTATTATTTTAATTCTAAACATTTGATTTTCTTTACTTACCATTAATTCACATGGTTGTGCGGGTCGAAATCTAGTAATAAATAAATGGAAAGTTAGTTTAGGTTTTGTAAAGACAAAGGGATGTTGAGAACACAGAGAGGATGAAGAGAATAGTTTTTTTCCATAAGGATGTCCGAGAATAAACTCCATCTCTTAAGCCAAACCAAAACCAAACAGTCTCTCAATAAGTTAGAAAGTTTCCGGTTCTTGACCGGTTTGATCAAATGAATCGTGACTAAAAGAAAATTGGTTGGTTCGACTAAAACCAGTCTTTAAACGACTAAACCTAGTAAACCGGGTTTCTGTTTTTCTTCTTTTAAGCCCAAAGGGGTCACAGTTTTTTGCTCTGTTTACGAGAATCAATCGCAGGGAGGTCAGTTTCTCTCGTCTCACCTATTCGATTAACTTTATGTGTTCGTTTGCTTCCCCAGATTTCGTTCGTTTCTCCGTTAGCTTATTATAGTTAAGGATTCTTCATTAGGACTCCTGATTTTTTATTAGTCAACGCCCCAGATTGATTAAGCACAAAACCCAGATCGAGTTATAATCTAAAGCTACGAACTTTGCATAAATGTTTATGTGTTGGTGGTGACAATGAGCTGATGTGTGAGGAAGTAAAAGAAGATATAGGATAGTCAAATATTTAGAATAGAGATTGGATAAGGTGTTACTTTTCTCAGCATAAAGTTCAAAAGAGTCTATGTGATTTGATTTTCAGTAACAGCTGTGTCGTTAGAGATGGAGGCTTCTTCCGACAATGCACCACCAACTCAGGCTTCCGTAATACAGTAAGTTGTGTATATTTTACCTAGCTTCTTGCATAGTAAATTTAGGGATAAAGACGCGTCCTTTAGCCTTATCTTGTTGCGGTTTATTGATCCAGGATAAGCGAGGAAAGATTCAACCTAGTTAAAAGTGTTGGCGAGCAATGCACACATGATGATGAGCTGAGAGATCTTCTGGCTAACAAGGCTGCTCCTGTTTGCTACGACGGTTTTGAACCGTCTGGAAGGATGCATATCGCTCAGGTTGGTGGGTTTATACATTTACCTTTTTTTTTTCATATGCTTGTTTCATACTCTAAGCTTCTTCTGCTGCAGGGACTGATGAAGATCATGAGTGTGAACAAATTGACTTCTGCTGGTTGCCGAGTGAAGATCTGGATTGCAGATTGGTTTGCGTACATGAACAACAAGCTGGGAGGTGATTTGAAGAAAATCAGAGTGGTTGGAGAATATTTCAAGGAGATCTTTCTGGCCGCCGGGATGAACAGTGAGAATGTGGAGTTTCTGTGGTCATCCGAAGAGATTAATGCTAGGGGAGATGAGTACTGGCCTCTTGTCATGGACATTGCCTGCAGAAACAGTCTCGCCAAAATAAAACGGTATATACATACACACATTTCTTGTATACACTTATGTCAATGATGATGATGATGATAATGGACTTTCATTAATATGTTTCTGGTCCTGTCAGGTGTATGCCTATTATGGGTCATAGTGAGACCGAGGAGCTGAGTGCAGCTCACATTCTGTACGTGTGTATGCAATGTGCGGATACCCTTTTCCTTGAGGTACTTTTTTCTGTATTTTTGTAATAAGTTTCTCCCTTGTATAATCCTTTCTCTGATCCATCTAATATGGTCTTTCTATATTTGTTGCTGAAACGTTTTCTTAACCTCTGCAGGCTGATATTTGCCAGCTTGGGATGGATCAGGAATCAGTCAATCTGCTGGCAAGAGACTATTGTGATGACACTCAGAGAGGAAGCAAACCTGTCATCTTGTCTCACCGTAAGTTTCTCTTTTTCTGTTCGATATCTGTTTTTATGTAGTATCCTTTCAAGTCTACTTCTTATGATCTCTAGTTGTAACGGTTCGCAGATATGATTTCTGGTCTTCAACAAGGGCAGACAAAGATGTCTAAAAGTGATCCTTCATCTGCCATCTTCATGGAAGATGAGGAGGTAAAGCACCTAGTTCTACACTAAGTTTAAAATTCAGAGAAGTCATGTAGTTATTGAGTGGTGTTTAATAATGACTTTCGCTTCCAGGCTGAAGTTAATGTGAAGATAAAGAAAGCTTACTGCCCTCCGGAGATTGTGGAAGGTAACCCATGCGTGGAATACGTCAGATACATCATTCTACCCTGGTTCGGTGAATTCACAGTAGAGCGAGACGAGAAGTATGGCGGTAAAAAGTGAGTTTCGTGATCGGTTTCTGGGTGTAATCTCTGGAATTATATATTTCCTTTGGTGTCTTATCTAGCATTGTAAGCCCCACTAACCTTTGAAATGAAATTCTTTTAATTGTCAGGACCTACAAAAGCTTTGAAGACATTGTCACTGACTATGAGAGCAGTGACTTGCACCCTAAGGATCTGAAGGACGCTCTGTCGAAAGCATTGAATAAGATACTGCAAGTGAGTATTTCCTTCTGTAGAAACAATACGGTTATAGTATTAGCAAACATTTGTATATATGCAACTGAATCGTCGTGGAACGTAGAAAGCTACCTTCTTTAGGTCTTTATTTTGAGTTTTTGAACTGTTATAAACTGTTTTGTCCATATTGCAGCCTGTCCGTGATCATTTCAAAACCAATAGTCGTGCCAAGAATCTGCTAAAACAGGTCAAGGTAAGAAAAATATATTTCCAGTAATGTTTCAGGTCTCACCAGTTTTACTTATATCACCGTTGCTTGGACTTTCATACGCAGCCTCTGAATTTCTCTCTTCTTTTTGGTTTGTTATTGTAGGGCTACAAAATCACCAGGTACATATAAGTTACAGAGCCAGAAGCATATACTTGGATGTCAATATTTCAGAAACTTATCCTATATTTGACACTTTTTAAAACCTAATTTTGGTGTAATTTCGTGGAATTTTTTGTCTTGCTCTGCTAGAACGGCTCTATCCAAGGAGATGGAGGCTCTTTCCATCAACGCACCAAACCCAGTATCTTCAGCTGCCGGCTTACAGTGAGTAATCTTGTAGTGGTTTCTTCTGCATCTCCCATTCATTTTTTTTCTTTTTTTTTTAAATGGTTTGTTGCTTAGTGTCTGAGAAGATGGATAACTTGGGGGTGTTCTATTTTTTTCTCATCTGATTTTTGCTTTTTGTTTTCTTTTTTTTTTTGGGTATCCGATTTGGAATTTGGAGATAGATTTTCTTTATTTGATTTTTACTAGTTTTGGTAATTTTAGATAGACAACTCAGTAAAACAAAGCTCATACTTTAGTTCAAGGTGGCCAATATTTGGGTTGTGCTATTATATTTTGGATATTTTTAGTTGATTAGCATTCTATTGATTCAGGATGAGCGAGGAGGTCGAGAAAAAATACAATATAGTGAGGAGTATTGGCGAGGAGTGCATACAAGAGGATGAACTAAAGAACCTGTTAGCCAAGAAGCCCACTCCGATCTGCTATGATGGATTTGAACCATCGGGAAGGATGCACATTGCCCAGGTTAGTTATCATTCTGTTATGCTTACCTCATGCTTTTATAGATTTTACGTCATGATTTATGCAAAATTTCTCTCAAATTTTAAGCCTCTCTGAAAATTTACAGTCATATACAATTCGACAGCATGCTTTGATTGCATGAGAACGTTTGTGTAACTTATTTCGATTTGGTATTTTTCTTAACAGGGAGTGATGAAAGTCACCAATGTGAACAAGCTGACGTCAGCTGGCTGCCACGTGAAAATTTGGATTGCAGATTGGTTTGCTCAGCTGAACAACAAGTTGGGAGGTGACTTGGAGAGAATAAAAGTGGTTGGAGAATACTTCAAGGAGATTTGGCAAGCTGGTGGTATGAACACCGACAAAGTAGGGTTTCTTTGGGCTTCAGACGAAATTAATGGTAGAGGCGGTAAGTATTGGCCTCTTGTGATGGACATTGCTCGCAGAAACAACCTCCGTCGAATCTTGAGGTAACTAACTAATGCGTTGTTCATGTAGTTATGCAAAGACAATGGATCTGAGTAAGGATATGTTTCCTTTTCCTTACAGGTGTGGGCAGATCATGGGACGTAGTGAGACAGAGGTGCTGAGTGCAGCGCAAATTCTTTACCCTTGTATGCAGTGTGCGGATATTTTCTTACTGGAGGTAGTTTTAATATGCATGCTTGGTTCATATATATGTGAGCATGCTTCTATGATTGGTATTGATGCTTATTGTTTGACTTTGTTAGGCTGATATTTGCCAGCTGGGGATGGATCAGAGGAAAGTAAACATGTTAGCAAGAGAATACTGTGATGACATTAAGAGAAAGAACAAACCCATCATCTTGTCCCACCGTATGTTTCTTTGCATTTGTCTCTCTCTCTCTCCACTGTGTTGTGTTCTCATATTTTTACTGTTGTTTAATGGCTTTGCAGATATGCTTCCTGGTCTTCAACAAGGACAAGAGAAGATGTCCAAAAGTAATCCATCATCTGCCATATTTATGGAAGATGAGGAGGTAAATTTGTAGTTACAGAACTTACAAGAGAGAGAAGATTTTTTTTTCTTCTTTTGTAGGTAAACTGACTTGTGTAATGATCCTTTTGTCTTCTAGGCTGATGTTAGTGAGAAGATCAGCCAAGCTTATTGCCCACCAAGAACCGTGGAAGGCAATCCATGTCTTGAATACGTCAAATACTTAGTTCTACCTCGATTCAATGAGTTCAAGGTTGAATTTGATGGCGGTAACAAGTGAGTATCTATTAAACTCTTGGATGCAATTTTTCAGTCTCTACATCACAGACTGATCTTTGAAATTCTTCCAACTGTCAGGACCTTCAAAAGCTTTGAAGATATTTGTGCTGACTACGAGAGCGGCGAGTTGGCTCCTGAAGATCTTAAGAAAGCCTTGGTGAAAGCATTGAATATAATGCTGCAAGTAAGTACTTCCCTCGACTAAACAAAAGCAAAGCAACTTTCAATCTTTCTTTTGATGTTTGAGTTATGAGTTCTATATATATGAATGATATGCTTCTTATCACACTGCCTGTATATCTATCTCAGCCTGTTCGTGATCACTTCAAAACCAACGAGCGTGCCAAAAATCTACTGGAACAGGTCAAGGTATTAAAATGTCCACCCCTTGTGTTAACGGTTTGATTAACTATGTTGCTTGTGTATTGACATGACTCCTCTTTGACTCTTTTGGTTTATCGTTTTTGTCTGTTTATTTAGGCTTTTAGAGTCACCAGGTGAAGATGCAAACACAGAGAAGCAAAACTTGTGTTCATTGTTGCAAACTTTCTTTTAAGAACTTTGGTTACTTGCAATTCTATTTTAAGTTCTATTTTTCTTTTTGAAAAGAGCTGAGCCTCAGAGATTGGTGATTAAGAAACCAAGCAGAGAAGAATTTTAAATTACAATGATAAGTGAAAAAGGACTAGAGTTTTTATACTGATAAAACTTTCTTCATTATAATAAATATAAATATAGAAAAATTCCATTAGACAGTCTTTTAGTTTATTTTTACAAAAATAATTTTCAAGGAAAAAAATGACTAAAAAAAATATTTTATTAAAGAGTAAAATATGCATTTATATTTTTTAAATTAAGAAATCTTGATTTAGAATTTAGAGGTAAGATTGAATTTTATGGATGTGGTTTTAAATATCAAAAAATAAATATTAAAAATTTTAAAATTAAAAAAAAAAAAGTTTTTAAAATATCAAAACTGAAAAAGAGTTATTTGATAAAATTGACCTTATATATAGTCTATTAACTAATTAAGATCATTTTTTCACCAAAAAAGCTTTGTAACAATTTCACCATATATATATATATATATCATATTCATTCTAAATCCATATTTTCCAGTGTCTTCCATCAATAATACTGCAATTTCCTCAGCTATGTACAATAGTATAACGATTTATCATCATCATCTCCATTTTTTTCATTCATTTCCTCACAATATATTTATGAGTTTTTGGTCTTCATCATTCTACTTTCCAAGTGCTTCACTTGATCGTTTCTAAGAGCTTCCATTCTCTCCTCTCTTCATCTGGGATTTTTTTTTGCTAAATATGTAAATATAATTTCAAGAGATGAACAAGAAGAACTATAAAAGTATTAACAAGTTGTTAGAAGAACCTAACAATTGATCCCACGTAGAAGCAAACAACATCTCAAAACTTCAGCTTGTAAGCCTTTACTTTAAGAAATAGCGATATTGATTGTAAACCGAAGAAGACATTCTATCCAATGTTAACACGGACGAGAAGAATGCTAGTGTGTGCAAACAGATTAAAATCAAATAGGAAGCTGGTTCATCCGGCAACAATAATGAAAAACCGAGATGGTACTAACGTCAAGACAACACAAAAACTTGGCTTAATAATAGGAGCTCACTCGCAAAGAAGACCACGTCTCCACTTTAAAATAACGACAACTCAGACTTAATAGCAGAAACTCACACAAAAGAGAAGTTAGATTTCTACTTGATCCGAGTTTAATAGCAAGAACTCACACACAAGGAGGAGTCGCACTCTCGACTCATTCTGCGCTTAATTGCAGGAACTCACACTTCACACACAAGTTGGAGTTGCATCTCCACTCGACCCAACC
>NC_079515.1:15834546-15837389 GCF_000801105.2 Raphanus sativus
GTTCGAACATATGCCATTATCTTCATGATTCTTATCAAACCAGGATGAACCACGATCTAAGAAGCTTTATTTGTTGAAATGTGGTGAGAAGAGATGAGAAGTATTGTGATTATGAAGAGGAGAGAAGAAAAAAATATACTTGAGAAAAGTTACCATGCAGTAAAAATAAAGTTACTGCATGGTAAATGGGTTTGAGGTAAAACAAGTGAGGAAAGCAATGTGTGAAACACTAAAGGAAGAAGAGGCTTAGCACAGTGATCTAACCAAGAGGGAAGAGTCGACCGTTTGAGGATAATGTTGCTTTAGCCAGTCCATGACAGGCTGTAAAGAGAGCCTAGGCGTGTGAGCATTCTCAGCCATGTATGGATCACCTTGCCATTGACCTCACATGCTTGTAATAGTTGATTGTTTGCACAAACCACTCTTAGTCTCTTGTATATATTTGTAACTCCTCTCATTAATCAAATCATACACTTTGAGACTCTTTTTTTCTCTACTTTAAACATGTCTCTCTCGAGTTACTATTAGATCTAAGAACACATTTCTCACATAATCTCTCTTATTCTCTCTTGATCTACTCTTAATCTCTTAATACACTTTCTATTCTCTAAAATAATATGGTATCAGAGCCAGGTTGGCTGTGGTATTAAGAGATCTCGGAATCTATTCTCTTGTGTTCTTGCTATCTCCAAGTGTTCTTCTTTGTTTTTGCGGTTTGAGTTGAAGCTTTTGGGTCTAGATCTTTTGAGGGTTGATTATTCTTGAAGGTTTGGAGCTGTGGGGTTCTTCTCTATACAAGTTTGAAGCTTTGCGGATAGTTGAGACGGGCAAGAGATCATGGATGACAACAAGATGATGGTGAAGGTTCCGGTTGCTTTAAAAGGTGGTGGGAACTATCTTTTGTGGTCGCGGTTGGTGAAGACAGCTGTGGGAAGGCTAGGGTTGTGGAACCACATCACTGATGATGGGCCAGAACCAGTGGCTAAGGAAGGAGAAGAAGGTGAAGAAGGGAAAGCTCTCAGCAAAGCCGAAGCTAAGAAATGGGTTCAAGAGGATCTTATGGTACTTTCTGTACTACAAGGTTCTTTGGAGGTGCATATTCTCGAGGCTTACAGCTACTGTGAGACTCCCACTACAGGAAATAAGGGTAGTAATAGCGGACAAAAAACGCTATGAATCATATATAATAGCGTTTCCTTAAACGCTCTGACATCGTCCGTTATAATAGGTCCGACACTTTTAATAACAGTTTTTGTTTATGCTATAGTTAATCATACAACGATAGCAAATGTTTCGTGTCATTAATTTATTTTTTATTATCTGAAAATTTACTAAAAATAATTACTATAAACAATTTAAAAAAAAATTACACCTAAACATAATTTATAATTAAATAATTCAAATGAAAACAAAAATTAATTCATAATTAAGAATTAAATTTTATTTATCAATTAAAATCAGTATACAAGTAACTAAAACACATTAAACCAAAAACAAATTAAACCATTAAACCAAAACAGAATTAACCAAAACGTAATTAACCTAAACCTAATCTAAGCCTCTGCCTGTCGACAAAAAAAAATCTAAGCCTCTGCCTACAACCCTAATTCCTCCGCCTCCAGCCTCCAGCATCCAGCCTCCAGCCTCCAGAGTGCGGTCGTCGCATCACTTAGTCGTCGCATCACCACAGAAAAAACAGAGCACGAGTTATGTTCTGTTCTTGAATCACCAGCCCTTTGTCTTCTCGTCTCGAGCCATGCTTCTTCTGATATGGAGTCGGTGGCGAGACCACCACCATCAAGCTTCTTCAGCCTCCTCCACTTTATTTAACTGAGAACACAAAAGCAAAACCAGAATCAGAACACTAGGATAGAGAGAGAGAGACAGAGAGTGCGAGAGAGGTTACCGGTACAAGATAAGAACTTTGTCCCAGATAAATAAAACACACACGCAGAGCTGTGGTTGTAACGAAGATGAACTGTGGTAGAGACGAAGACGAGGTTTGGTGGTGACAAAGCTTAGTGGTGATGAAGATAGAGATTAGAGAGACAAGATCTGTGAGATTAGGAATTGTGGTTGTAACGACGAACTGTGGTGGAGATGAAGACGAGGTTTGAATCTCATTGTTCTTTGTTTCAGAGAGAAGGGGGAGAGAGAGAGACAGAGAAGAAGAAAGTGAAGAAGCGTGAGAGAGGGAGAGAGAAACAAACACAAAAGGATTTAATCTGAACCTTTCAAAATATCTAATCTATGGTTAAGATTATCAATCCATACACAACTTTTTTTAACCAATAGGAAAAAAGGGTGAAGATAGATACAAAAGTGATTTTGGGCCTTTGATTCAAATCAATCAATGGTTCAAAAAAAACAATACAGATTGTCTTCTTATCTATTTAAAGCTATTATAAAAATTGTTTAAGTTTTAAATAATGTGGTATAATAATTTCAATTTTGAAATCTAAATTTTTTATTTGAAATTTTAATTTATTTACAGAAATATAATTCATTTAAAATTAAGATTTAATGTTTTAAGATAGTGTTAAAATGAGATTGTGGTTTAGGGGTTAGGGTTAGGGTTAAGATTTAGGATTAAGTATATGATTTGAGTTTTAGAATATACTTGTAGTTTAAATTTAAAGTTTCTATTATAAGTTTGTAAATATTGGATTTATGATTTTCTATGTAGAAATCAAGATTGAGGTTTAAGGTATTGAATATAGAGTGTAGATTTTAAGATTTAGTGTTTGAAGTTTAGGATTTATATTTAAGACTATAATTTTAAAATGAATAAATTTTGGACCTTTGAAATTGTGTTAGAGTTTTAATGAAGATTAGAGTTTCAA
>NC_079515.1:15837489-15842835 GCF_000801105.2 Raphanus sativus
TTAATAGCAGAAACTCACACTCAAGGCGGAGTCGCATCTCCACTCCGAGCCAGAAACAAGAAAGCTTATTAGCATGAGATCACAAAGAGAGAAAAGACGCATCTCCCCACACCAAAGCCTTACTACATCCTCCTACAGCTAAATAACACAGAAATCAAGACCACAACCGAGAAAACCCACACAGGTCGCAACAATGGATTAAAACCATCAGGCTTGCTTCAACAAACTGACACGAGCCAGCAAGAGAAGCAACTCAGTTGCAAAATATTAAGACGGGCAGAGGAGGAAGCTGCGTCAAAGCTAAAAAATACAGCCTGCTAAAAACAGCCTAAACACAAGACATAAGCTAACCACCAAGCCAAACCCATGGATTTCGTGAACAGATCTGAGCGACTCTGGCGAGTAACATCACCAGGACAGCAAGCATATTGACAAGATAGAGAATGGAGAGCATGAGGCTAAGAAAACAATGAGAACAAGGAGTTTGTCTTCACCGGGTGAGAGAGAGAGAGAGAGAAGAGATGACGAGACTTGTTCATCATGGATTTTACAAGCCGCAATCCTTCCTCAGGACCGCCAAACAACAAAAAACAATCTGTTGGTGACCATACTCTGTTGCCAATTTTCTCCAGTATCAAAATAGTCGATTGTAGCTACTTGTTGGTTCTGAGTCAGAGATCTACGTTTAAAGAATACTTGGTGCAATGCTCCTAGCATGCTAGACAAGACGTTCTTTGCTTAACGGGATATATATGTATGTGTTGGATGATAGATAATACTTGTAGTGTGATCGAGGATGTTTTGTATTGTAATTATTCCTTTTTCTAAGGTAAAATTACAACGGTTCTTTTGGGTTCATATTAGTATGGCATTGATAATAAAAATTAAAGATTAGACAAGGGTTTGGACGAACTACAAAGGAAGTTCAATAGTAGTGCATGAAATCATATATATAATGCCACTCTTTTCTCTCTTTTTAAGGCATCCACATCAGCATTTTTTAAATGACTGTGGGCTCCACGTTCGGTTTGGTTTGGTCAATTATTTTTTCTCTTCGGTTTGGTTTGGTCATTTACTTTTTTTTTTTTCAACTCTGTTTCGGTTCAGTTAAACTAAGCTCTGCGTTTTGTGGTTGTGATAACCGTTCTTTGTCTCTTCAATCACCGTTTTTCCGCTAAAATTTCACAAGACAATGGATTCTTCACTGAACTCTTGGCCTCCTATATTTTTCGATGTATTTCACTTAATTCTTTGCAAAACAACAATTATTTCAAAGGGAGAGTTAAGAGAAAACGTTAAGGGCAGAGCCCTGATCCTTCTTCTTCGTCTTCGTGAAGAAGTTTCTGAAGCCTCAGAAAAAGGAAACAAATTTATATTAAATCAACCAGATTAATCATCAGGTAAAGCTATTTGCTAATTCGTAGATTCTGGTTTTTTTTGTTATCATTGTAGACATATTTTCTGATTGGTGTTATTTTAGAAGGATCATTGATTAGTCTCTGAAAAAAAAAATTGAGCTTCCAGTTCTACCAGAGTTAATACATTCGATCGATGGGGTGAGATTCTCCTTCCAATCTCTGTGTTTGGCCTTGTGCATATTCTATTGGTGGTATTTGATTGATTCTGATTTAGAGATTCTTTACATGATAGGTTGATTTTAGTAAAGATTGTTTTGGCTTTATTCAGACAGAAAGTTTTGAACTGAAAAGAAAACAATGGCTGCGTGGGGTTTGTGTGTGGTAGGGAAAACAAAGAAGTTTGTGTGGGGTTTTGTAACAGAGCAGTGGCTGCGTGGCTTGCTACAGAGAAACATAAACTCTAAAGGATCCTCCACCTTTTGATTCCATAGCTCAAAAGAAACATCTGAGTGGCGTCTCTGAAGATTTCTGGTCAACAAGCACTGTTGATATGGACAACATCACCTTCCCTTCTCAGGGAGGGATCATATCATCATCCAACCAGACTTTTGATTCTCAATCTGGTGCTAGAAACTTAAATGCCCCTCCTGAGTTTGTAAACGAAGGTACTTACTTTCCCTTTACGGATTGATGGAAGGAATGTGAAATGTGTGTGTGTGTGTGTTGCAGGTCTTCATCTTTGGAAAGAAAGGAAAGAGCGTCTTCATCTTTGGAAAGAAAGGAAAGAGCCTGTAATCTACCGGAACGCAAGCAAGGAGCCAAGATAAAAGTGAGTTGCCTTCCATTACACACTGTTGTTTCTTTAAAAGCCAAAGCTAAAAGACTGAAGATGTTTTAACATTTTATTTATCTGCAGTTGGAACACAACATCATATGATAGCTTGCTGGGAGCAACACGTTATTTTCCCAACCCATTCCTCTCAGTGTAAGTGTTATTAAACTCATTGAGTACATGCAATAAGGAAAAAAACTCATTGAGTACTTTCTCATCGCAGTGTTTCTTGCTTCAAGAAACCCAGCAACGCTAGATGCCTCGATGTTTGACTCCACGGGAGGAATGGTTAATCGTAAAAGAAAGTGAAAGTAAGTCTTAAAAACATTACCTTTGTTTTATGTGTGTTCTCATGATGTATTTGAATAGAATCTGATGTTTTTTTTTTTGATGATATTTCTGCTTCTGAGAAATCGATAGAGAAGAAGGAAATAGCAAAGCAGGAAGCAGTCATGAAAGAGCCTGGACATATATCTTGCTGATAATGATACGAACCAGTTTCATGTCAGTGCCTCACCTTCTCTTTTTATGGAAAGATTATGTATATATATATATATATATATATATATATATATATATATATATATATTTAATAATGAAAAAACACCAATCTTCTTTTCAAACAACTCCTAACACTTCTCCAACCTTTACATCTCTACTCTTACTCTACACACCACCACCATCAACCATTTGTAATCCCACAACTTCGGTTTTGCTAATGTCTCCGCGCTTGCGCGGGGCTCCGCTCTAGTATTTTAAAGAGTTAGCGATATGTTGAAACAAACATACGGTGGGAAAATTGTAATATTTTGGGTCCAGGTTTGGGCTTCGGCTTCCTAGACATCTTCCTAGACTTTGTGAAGAAAAACAACCACATCTATCTTATTAAAACAGAAACACTCTATTGGACTTAATATTTATTTTGTAAGTTTTTAAATTAAATACACCTTTATACTTTATAGTTAAATCTACATTAAATCATTAATGTTCATTTCTTTATACTACTATCCATGTTTCCAAACAATATACTTATTTCTTTATACTACTATCAATGTTTCCAAACAATATATTTTTTATATTACTATCAATATTCCAAACAATACAATAATTAATTTTAGTTATTTTATATCTATCATTTTTTCTTTGAAATTTTGTAGAAATGTCATAATTTCATAAATTGCAAAAATAATGAACTTTAAAATTTGGATTATAAGATTACAAATTATAAAACTAAATTACAAGTTAAATCCAATTAGATTACATATCGGTCATCCATCAGTTTAATCGGTTAGTCTCGGATTTTTAGTGATTTTTTAATATGAATATTTTAAAAACCAAAATTGAATTGTCAGATCTTCGGATTAACCGGTATAATCACAATCAGGTTGAATTTAAAAACATAAATGCAAAAGTATTTTAAATACACACTCTTTAAAAATTACCAAAATATTTGTTAAGTTATTAATGAAAATTTTATCGTTTATAATTAACCTACATTAAATCATTAATATTTCTTTCTTTATACTACTATCCATGTTTCCAAACAATATACTTATTTCTTTATACTACTATCAATGTTTCCAAACAATATATTTTATATACTACTAATCAATGTTTCCAAAACAATACAATAATCAGTCTTAGTTATTTTATATCCATCATTTTCTCTTTAAAATTTCGTAGAAACATCATAATTTCATAAATTGCAAAATAATAAACTTTAATTTGGATTATAAGATTACAAATTAATGAAACTATTACAATTTAAATCAAATTAGATTACATATCGGTCATCTATCAGTTCAATCGCTTAGTCTCGGGTTTTAGTAATTTTTTAATATGAATATTTTAAAAACCTAATTGAATTGTTAGATCTCCGGATTAACCGTATAATAACAATCGGGTTGAATTTTAAAATACTGATTTAAATGCAAAAATATTTTTAAATACACACTCTTTAAAAATTCAAAAATATTTGTTAAGTTATTAGTGAAATTTTTTATCGTAAAATATTCCGCGCTTCAAAGCGCGGATCAAGATCTAGTGTATAATTATATTGGTTTATTCTATAGCCAATTCAAAAAGATACTAGAATACACTTATTCTAGTAGGCGCGAAAATCGTATGATGGTTCATGGAATGAGAGGAAAGACAAGTCATCTTCAGAGCTATAATAAGACTCATACAAATATTTCATTAAATAAAAAATTTTAATAGAAATAAATATATCACTAATTAACATCATGTACTTTACATTTTGCATACTAAATTATTTTCTATAATGTATGTTAGTTTATATTTTATTTAAACTACTATTTTTGATAGAATCACAAAAAACTGAATTTTTAAATGTAGTATAAGTTTTTTAATTAAGTTTGTTTCTTTTAAATAAGAATTACTGATACTTTTATAACAAAAAATCTAAAAGTTATAAAGGAAAATACAAAAAGGATATATTTTTAATCAAAACTCTTGAATTGAACTTGATTTCAATGAAAACAAGTAAAATGCTATATACATAAAGGAAGAAAAACATAAACGAATGAAAGAAATAATTTGCTTATTTAGTTTAATAAGTTTATTTATATTATTATATTATAATAAATTATATAGACAATATATTCTAGTTTTTTTTGGTTTGTTTGTAGTTAGACAAAATAAGTAGGGGTGAAATAATGTTTTGTGTGGCAGTCAATATAGAACATTTGATGATAATTAAGCTAGTTTTTTCAAATTTTATGGAGTTGATATCACTCAAATTATCCTAAAAAGTGATTTATATTCTCTCAAATAAGAGGTCGAGTTGTAGCACTTAGGGATCAAATCCACAGAGAGGTAGGGCACACAATAAACTAGAGATTATTAAGAATTAGTTATGCTAATAGTTTAAAAGACAGTAGATATAATATAGCAACAAATAAAGCTATAAACAAGTGAACAAGATAATTGTTCAGCTTGACAGAAAATTGTTTGATGGAAAACGAAATAGCTAGACTTTTGGATTTATTAATCAGGAGATTTAAAACTTTAATTCAAGGATGCTAAAAGTTTATAGATTCAATTCTAGAACTCGATTATAATAAGCAAGTAATCGAGCTTTTACATGCAATTACTAATCAGATGCCTAAGTCTTTGTCCCGGCTGTCGCACGCGAAC
>NC_079515.1:15842935-15934695 GCF_000801105.2 Raphanus sativus
GAGAGAGGGAGGGTGATATATCTACACAAGGCTTTACCTTCCAGACTTTATTTGAAGAATCTGATCCCATGTATACCAAGCCCCAGGACAAGCAATTTTCCGTCAATTTAAGTTGGAGGTCAGCTTTGATTCCTTCAAACAATCCCAACAAGTGGAAATATAGTTGACAGGTTGATCTACTTTAGTATCTCTAGTACTTCTGCAGTTAGTAAATCTAAGACTGGTGTAAAGAGTGGTTAGATGACAAAATAATAAATCGAATAAGATCATCATCCCCTTCTTGACTCAATAAAAACTTTTTGAAAATTTTTAGATAAGACTCATAAAGTAGATAATCATTAGTAATCCCCCAGACTTAAATCACATTGTCCCCAGAGTAAAACAGTCGGTGGTAAGGTGAAAATCATTAAAGCATAAGTACAAAATTTAAAAAGTTAGAACGTTATACCTGACCGAAACCGTATCGATCGATGTAGGTTAGTGCATGTGATCGTGGCTGGTGTTGATGATGTCGATCGATATCGACCTTGTCTCGTCGGTCGATGCTGATGGAAAACGTCTACTCGGATCCTTTTTTTATACTAACTAAAACACACATTAGTAGAATCTTCCCCAGACTTAACAACACTGTCTCCAATGTTATACAGTATAAGATTGGTGGGAATATAAATTATAAGTACTAAATTTAACAAGGAAAAATAGTATACCTGATTTGGATGTGAGTGTTGGCCAACACAGTTAAGTGGCAATCGATACTCCTAATGCTCTGTCGATCGATGCTAGCTAGCCATCGTCGATTCTTGTGGAAACTCATCTTTCTTGGATTTTTTTTATTTTTCTTTGAACTTGCAATAAGTAAAAACAAATATTAGTAGTATATAAAACCAAATTTAAAACAAACCTAACAATGGGTTGCCTCCCACTCAGCGCTTATTTCCAGTCATTAGCTTGACTTCTGAAGATCTGATTTGGGTCGGTATGAGAATGAGAACATGCTCCAAACAAGTCTCAATGTCCACTCTCTAAAGTTTTATCATTCTTGTGTGAAAGTATCCTCCATAGACTCTTCTCCTTTGGTCTATCATTTCAGCAATAAGGAGTGCTCGAAGCTTTGTAAACAGCTGTGAGAAGCTTCTGCTGCGCACTCTGAATTTCCTGAAACCATCTGAGAAATAAAGAATCAATGCTAACAGATAATTACCCTTAGTCATTTTTCTCTTCTTTCCCCTAAAGTTATCTGATCGCGTGGTGGTGTATCCATTAAAAAGTGTTTGACACACTTCAAATTCATTCTGCTCTGATTCGCCGCGATTGGCGTCGATTGATGTGGAACTGGTGGTCTCGATCGATCCCGGATTGTTGATTTCGCTCGATATTGCTTTTGTGCGGCCTTTGTCGACTTCACTTCTATATATCATCCCCTTTGAGGAGTTACCACATGCTGATGATCATTAAATACCCATTGTAGGAACTTAGCTACGTACCTCTATCTATATTCAACTTCAAATACCGTGCAAGGAACCACAATTTTCATAGGATCATGTATCATCTTCACTCTTTTGCGAATCCCATTAGCTTCTTCTGCGCATATGGGTCTTAGACGTTCGGGAACTGATTTTTCGAAATTTTAATATATATATATATATATATTAAATTTAAATTAAAAGATATCAAAAATATTATAATTAAAGTAGTTCAGAGATTCTATATATTATTAGTCTTATTGAAATACATTTAATAAAATTTCTTAAGATGGTTCAACTTAAAAATCACACATGAAATGAAGTTGTGACTTCTAATTTAATATAATAGATTTTTTTTGAGAAAGGAAAACATTTAACAAATTATTATACTTCTATTTTTGTAACTTTTTTTTCACACATAATGGGAAAATCAGGGGTTTGTTCACAAAGTACTAATATCAGAGATATTTAATCTAGCTATATTTTTGTGGAAAAAAAAATTAAACGCAATTACAGTTGTAAGTAGGAAGGATATTAAATTCAAGCGTTTGTGAAACAAAAATTGATAAAAAAAAACAACTGAAAGGAGTTAAAAAATGAGAGTTCAGTTGATTTCTATCTACTAAGTATTTATGTTTATATTATTTAAAGTTTGTTAATTAAACTAATCGGCCTATGAAGTTTCTGCAGATATTTAGTTTAGATATGAAAATGTGTGTGCAGGCAAATAATCATTTAAGAGATTTTATTCACGTTTTACGTACATTTATAGATCAAATACATTCTTTATACTTTTATACAATATATTTAAGTTTATGTGCTAATGTGTTATCTAGGTTTAGAAAATATGTAATAAAATAGTAATTTATTTTCATATATGTTGATAAAGCGAAGTTTCGCACAGGAGGTAAGACTAGTACTTTATACTTCTCAAACACTTGTAACTAAAGTCTTATCTTTTTATGATGAACTCTCAAATTTTAGCATCAATCAAAATGCCATGTAAGATTAGTTAAAAAAGAAAATAAAATTAAAAAAAGAGAAAAGGAAAAAGATGAAAAACGTTGACTAATTTTTTTTAACGCCATCAATGACTTTTTCTTCATCACCCACACATAATATTGAAAACTTATTCATGACCCACACATAATATTGAAAGCTTTATTTGTCAAATTAGTATCTAAAATCTTCTGTTCTTATATACTAAATCTAAATCCAAAACACTAAACCCTAAACCCAAAATACTAAACTCTGAATTCTTGGATAAACCCTAAACCCCAAACTCTAAACTTTTGAATAAACCCTAAACCATTGGATAAAGAGATATTCCAAAAGTTTAGAGTTTACCCAAGATTTTAGAATTTTTCCAAGGGTTTAGGGTTTAATGTTTAGTGTTTAGGGTCTAACCAATGATTTAAGGTTTACTGTTTTAGGTTTACTAATTTGACAAACAAAACTTTCAATATATTCTGTGTGGATGATGAAGAAGAAGCCATGGATGGGATTATAAAAATTAGTCGATGTTTTTTTCACCTCTTGCCCTTTTTTTTATTTTTAATTTTATTTACTTTTTTACTAATCTTACATAGTACTTTGATTGGTGTTAAGATTTGAGGTGAATTTGAGAGTTCACCTTAGACCCAAGTTTTGTTATTTTCGGTACATATTTACATTTAAAAAAAAAACGTTAACATGATAAGTCTTCTAGATCTATATTCTGTTAGTGACACATTTTCATAAGAACAAAAAAACAAATCAACTACTACTAAAATATGTTGCTATTTATTTTCCATGTCAATATTAGAATTGGACAAAAACCAGAATCCAAAAAATCGAACCGATCCTGATCTAAAAAGAAATACCAAACCCGAACCAAAATTAGATATCCTAATGTATTCGAATTAGATTTATATACTTATAGGTATATATATATATTTTTTTTTTATTTAATGTATTTAAGAACATCCAGAATATATATATAGTACTTTTAAGTTGGTTTAAATAATTGATAATATATATAAATAATCATATGTAGATATCTCTAATCGTTAAAGTATATTCAAAACACAAAAATATTTAAAATAACTATTAATTTTCTATCCAAATATTTAAATCAAACCAATTTTTATATTAATTTTAGGTACTCTGACATATATTATTCAAATTTATATGTAATATATTACTTTGTTTATATATTTTGAGAAATTTAAAATATATAATGAATTCTAAAAATAATTTAAATGGATTATCCGAACCCGAACGAATCCACAAAGATCTGAATCAAATCCGAATCAATATATATATAAATATTCCAATGAAACTGAAATCTTTGATTCGGGAACCCGAAACCCAAACAGACCCGAACCGTACCCAAATGGGTACCCGAACGTCCACTCCCAATTCACAATCTATTTTTCCTGTTAAAAACATAGTAAACATATAACTAATAGTATTTTATATGTACTATTATATAAATAATCATATATTATATTTCTAAAATTGAATGTGAAGTACAAACACTTGTTACAATTTCGTTTGAAAGATTTTATTTGTATATTAGAAGAAACTTGTTACAATGTCCTTCTTTAAAAAGTCACTAGATTTTGACCCGCGCTTTCAAAGCGCGGGTTTATGTTTGGTGAAAATTTTATATAATCACATTTATATAATCCGTCTTGTATATATATTTATATAATCCGTCTCATATATGTATTTTATATCCAGATTTATGTTCAGTAAAACTATATTATACATGTATTTTTAGGTTTTTAATTTTGAATTAGATATTTTAAATATAAATCAATATAACAATTTTATAGTTTTGATCGGTGTTTTGAAATTTGACTGAGACCTGCGGTTGAACGGATTACCGGTTGATCAAAGATAAATTCAGTTCGGGTTTGAAAAAAAAAATTTAAAAATCCAATAAAAACTACTAAAATCGAAATCCGGTTGAACCAATAAACAATTTTTATTTTTTTATAAATAATTTTTGTTAGATAGTTGGGATTATATTTAGGAAAAAACGGTTTAAAACCAAACCATTAAATAGTTTGAGAAAAAATGATGCAGTTTCAAACATGTCCGGTTGGAAAAATATTAAAATGATGCAGTATCAAACACGGAATAATCACATACCAAAATTGAATTAGGAAACCGGTGGTTAATGACAAACCAAAAACAATTAAAAAAGAAACCAATGCAAAATGTCCAAAATGTCATTAATGAATACAAAAGAAAGCCTCTTTAATAGGGGTAAACAGAGTAAAAATCCAAATGTGCTTGTACTTTAATAGTATAGATGCGCAAATTTTTTAAAAACATTATGATTGAACTGGTTAAAGATGGTTAGACAGAAGATAAATACTATTTAATCATAACACAACCCATTAAAATGTTGAAAAAAGAAAGGTATTGGGCTTTGATAATCAAAGATCCGTGAGATGCAAGATTAATATATAATCAAAACTCGGTGTTTAATAACAATGGCATTCTGATGTAAATAATGAGAAAAAGTTAGGGTTATTTCTCATTTGTACTTTACTTTTATAGGATAGATTTGAGAGATTTTGATCTGCGCTTTCAAAGCGTGGATTTATTTTTAGTGAAAACTTTATATAATCACATTTATATAATCTGTTTTGTATATGCATTTATTTAACCAGTTTCATATATGTATTTTATATCCGAGTTTATTTTCGGTTAAACTATATTGTAAATGTATTTTTAGGTTTTTAATTTTGAATTAGATATTTTAAATATAAATCAATATAACAGTTTTATAGTTTTGATCGGTGTTTTGAAATCCGACTCAGACCTATCGTTGAACAGGTTACCGGTTGGTAACCCGATATTTTTAATATTGTGATTTTTTTTAATGATAAGATAAAATTCGGTGATCATAAGTTGGAAATTTGTTTAAAATATTATTTATATTTTTTAAAATTGTTTTAAATGATAATGAATGTTGTCAAAATTAATAATTTTATAATTAACTAAAATCTTAAAGAATAATCGGCATGCTATTATTGAATTTAAATAACTTACCAGTCTAACCAAACTCATAACGGAACCAAACGACTTCACCCAAAACTTTAGTTCTGTTCGGCAATATTCAACCTTATTATCATTTCGAATCAGAAAATAATCAATAATAGATGAGATTAGATTTAGGAAAAAGCGGTTTAAAACCAAACCATTAAATAGTTTAAAAATGACGCAGTTTCAAACATGACCGGTTGGAAAAATACTAAAACGATGCAGTATCAAACATGGAAATAATCACAGACCAAAATTGAATTAGGAAACCGGCGCAGAATGTCCACAATACCCTTAATGAATACAAAGGAAAGATTCCTTAGTAAAGGTAAAAAGAGTAAAAATACCAATATGTTTCTGTTTTAATAGTATAGATGTCTTTATCTTACAAGTATTAGTTTCAGTTACTAATGTTTTAATAATTTATAATATTGCCAGTTTCAATAAATTTTGCGTGTCGGTTTGAGAAATTAGTGAGGAGTCCACGCGCTTATTTTGGTATGTGTCGTTTTGGTTCAAAACTTAATTTTTTACTTGGTGATTCTTCAGTGTTCATGCACGGATATAAATATATATAAAGTAAATATATTGTAATAATTTATTAATAGTTTAATTTCATTATTTTATAATTTATATAAATAATATTATATTGTTTTAGTTAGACATGTGGTTTTGGATGTGTAATATCTGATTGGTCTGATTTTTATTTGGGTATATTAGACAACATCAAATTCTTTGAAATCAATTATAATATATCTTTTATTCTAAATATATTAAAATTTTGAATAATTTGTGATTTTCATTTAAATTGGTTGTTTTTTAGATTTTTAAATAAATTTTAGTAATATTATAAATAACATTATATATATATATTGTTTTGAAATCAAATAGAAAACTAAACTTCACTGTTGATCGATTCAGAATACATAAATAAATATCACGATAATATTTTAAAATCTCATGCATATATGTTTTACAAAAGAAATAATCTCTAACAATTAGTTAAAATTTTATTTTTATTTATAAGTATGGTTTGAAGCAACCCGTAATTTATATGTATAAAAATAAATAAACATTACTATAAAATAATTTGTTTCTTTATTTAACCAAATCAAATTAGTTTTGTTTTTATCATTAATTCAGTTTTTCATCTTAAATGTGTAAATATATTTTCATAATATTTATATAATTTGATATATGTTGATTTTCTAAAAATATTTTAAAAAATAAAACAATGATAAGTAGAAAGCTATAAAGGAGAATAATTGATAAAATTTTGTAGCTCATGAACACATATATAGATATTTATAATAATTAAAATATTTTGTAAGATCTAAGTAATGTTATATCTTAAATTTATAAAAGTAAACTGAAATTTATTTTAAATAATCTTAAATATAATAACTCAGATTTGCTTATCAGCTTTTATCATAGATATGTTGGATTGTACAAATATAAAGGAAAAAAAAGAAAACTAATATTAATCAAAATATATATTTTTAATTCTGGCAAATATAATATGTTCATTTCATTAAAACTATCTAAATTTATGTTATTTAAAACCATTTTAATTATTTTTTTCAAAATATTCTTCTGGTAAAATTAATTTTCATAAAAATATCATTTAACATTAAATATAAATACCAGGTTCTTAATTTTTTCTTGAGAAATTATTTTATATAAGTAAAATGTTTTATAGACATTTTTTGTTTTGTTGTAATTATAAAATGTTATTAGTTAATAAATATTATAATAATAAAAAATTTAGTTAATACTAATTATAAAATATTATTATTCAGCTAAAGATATCTTGGTTTATCTAATCACATTTTTATCTGCAATTATTTGAGAAAATATATAGATATAAAAACGTTTTTCTTACTTTGAAAATATAGTTATATTTCTTAAGAATATGTTTAAGGGAAATATTTATTTTTCTCAATATAAAAATTATTTTTGTTAAGTTTCCTTTTTATGAAATCATTTCATATATAAATATATTTTATTATTTCAAATTCGTTTAAATTATAAATGTTTTTAATTATATATGTTATCTGAAAAAGGAAACTTCTCACTACTAGAAATTATTAAAAAAGAAAATCTGTTTTAGCATAGTAATTATAAATATATTTTCAATTCATTAAGGATGTCATTTTAATCAACCATCGTGAGAGTTAACGTGAGCGCGACACGTAGGAAACTGACTTCTCAAATAATATTATAGAGATCTCTGGTTATTTCCAATAATGTTTTATTTTCTATTTTTTGTTTTATTTACTATTTTTTGTTTTATGCTTTTTTTTGTTTTGTGATTTTAGCTAAAACTAATATTTGACATTAATATGTTGTTATATTATACTTAAAATAAATTAAAAAGCCTTGATGCCAATCAACTAATTAAGATGTTAATAACAAAGACCATAAAAAAAAATTAATTTCCAAAATTTTTATGTAATATTTAGAAAAATTCAAAATAAAATAAGCTTATTTTTTGTTTCGGGGTACTTGGTTATCACTTAAGTATATATATAGGTGTTTCTTTGTATAATCTAATATTATTTGTTTATTTATTTATGTTATGTGTAATTGACAGTGCTCAAATTACCCAGTAGAGTTTACTCTCTCAAATAAGAGGTACAGCTGTAGTACTTAGTGATCGAATCACGAGGAGCTAGGGAACCAATTAAATAAAATCTACTAATCAATCCTAGGCAAGGTTGGTTTATATGATGAAAGTAAAAAGTAACAATTCCTAAAATGAGCAAGGTAGTTGCTCTAACTAACAATATGATGACTTGTTTAAATATGATAAAGAGTGCTAGATATAGGGCTTTTATTCAGGAATGGAGATTATAATCTCTATAAATGCTTTAATAAGTTGCTTGCATGGTACTATAGATCTCAACCGCTTAACTCAAGTGAAGTATTACTGGTTAAATAATCTAGATCTCTGGCCGTTGTCATAATGTTGGCGCAGAAAAAGAGTCGATCGATATCCTTTCGAGATATCGAACGATACACCTTTCGCAGCGCCGATCGATTCACCTGTCGGGATATCGATCGACTTCTAGATCTGCCTAGGCGCGAGCCGAATATGAACACAAGGTTTCAAGGAGGAGCTGTCGCTCTTTTCAACGGGAGACAGGCAAGTTCAAATGGATAATTCAAGATAATCAAAGATCCTAGTGATCTATATTCTAGTTAGCTAATCTAAAACAAGCATAGGGTGCAATCCATTTGATGAGTACCACAACTTAGCAGTTATATTTTGGGGCTAATCCCACAAACCTATTTAAACCCTAGATCTAACAAGTATACTACTCAGACATAGCTAAGCAATTCATGACAATAGATAGATGAAAGAATTGCATAGATAGAAATAAGTAGAAATACAAAAGGAGATGAGAAATCTCTCCAATCTCTCAAAACAATATAAAACTCTAGTCTCTCTCTCACACTCTCTGCTTTTCTCTTGAAGGTTGTAAAGCTTGCTTCTTTCGAAGGTTGCAGTAAAAAAACACTTAGCAGGAATCTTTAAGCATTTTCATTAGGTTAAAAACTCGTCAGGGGCAATCTCGTAATTTGGTGAAGTCTTGGTGAAGTAGTCGGCTAAACAATTTCGTCCTCGATATCGATCGACAACACTGGATGTGTATCGATCGATTATAATCTTCTAGTACGCGGATCTTCTCAGCTACATCGATCGACAACTCAGGATGAGTATCGATCGATTATAATCGCAATGTTGACTTCCGACTTGGTCTTGAATGGTCAACTCAGGTAAATCGTCTCTTGTACTCCAAAATGCTCCAAAAACATCACTTTCTCACAAAATGCTCCTGAACCTGAAAACATACCTAACAGGCTAGAAAACAGATTAAATATATAATAAAATACTAGTATACCATAGTTAAAAACGGGTAAAATCCATGGTATATCAACTCCCCAGACTTACTCCTTTGCTTGTCCTCAAGCAAAAACAGTAGCCTTAAGAAAAAAAAAGCGTGAAACGCTCTCCCCTCTCTCCTCTCCTTCCTCTGAAACAAAACCCTAATCAGCCTTGCCTGCCTTGCCTCTCCTAGCTCCGGCGGCGGTGGTTCCTTAGACCGTCGTCGGGAGCTATCTTATTCTCTTTTCTATTTGCTCCATTTGATTTCCCTCTCCTCTTTACGGTCCTGTCGAAGCCCTGGATTTGACTCTCCGCCTCAGATCCCTTTTCTAATCGCGATAGATCCGGTGGTCTGGCTTGTGTGGTGGCGGATCTGGTGTGACGACGACGTTCGGAGTGAAGAAATATCGACGGAGTCGGCGTGTGGGTGGTTGGTGCCGTTAGTCTCTCGCAGGAGATCCTTCAATAGATCTGTTGGTACCAAGGTGGTGGGGAGGAGAGGATTTGAACCAGTGTCGATCCTTTCTACTGCTTGTTCAGATTGATAGAGTGCTCTGTCTGTTTTTCTCGGAGCTAGGGTTCCGACCAGAAGCTTCTCGGTGCGTGGAGTCTAGATGGGGCTATTATGCAACGGTTCTTCATCGTATCATCGCATCTCTGCGGTGAGATCCTTCTTGGCTTGGATTTAGCCTCAGTTTCTTGGTCCCATCCGGATCCGCCTTGCTCTTGGGAGATCCTGTGGCTGGTTCTCAGTCGTGGGTACGTGTGGGAAGCTTCTTCTTTCGGTGTTGTCAGCCGAGTTTTGTAGGTTTCTGTGGCAGCGCGTGGAGGGTCACTAGACAGCATCCGCGTCTCTTTGGTGTCTCTGTCTCTCGGAGTTGGGTTCTTGACTGTGGCAGCGTGTCGGTCTCTTTTCTTTCCCATAATAAGTCGTCATCTTGTTGTAGTGTAGCTTTATGTAAGCAGCCCGATCCTTTGAGTGTGGATTGGAGTTAGTTTGGCACTCGGGAGTCTTACTAGTTTGAAGGTCGCTTCTTCTGGAGGTGTTGTGCCCGACATGTCCCATTACTCTGCGTGTGTGGTGGGTTAAATGAGTGTATACGGTCCCGGGGTTGGAGGCTTGGTGACAGCAATCTCCAGTTCTTCGTCTCGAACGACGGCACTGCCTGTTAGTGGACTCCTCCTCGTGCTGTCGGTGTGGTGATTTTGAATGGGTTCGATTTTCTGTGATGTGTTTCTTTGTGAAGGTATTGATGATTGGGTTCCTCGGAAGCTGTAGGTTTTACCCGTTGCTTCAAGGTTTGAGCCGCCTTTCTCTCTGGGAGCTCGCGGCAACTGGGGTCTCTGTCCGCTCATACTTTTCATTGGGCCATCAAAGCTTCGCTAACTCCGGTTTTGCCTCAAGGTCTTAGTCTGTCGTAATAGAGTCTGCTTTTTCACTTGATGCTCTGTTTAGTTTACTTTTATGTATTCTGCTACTTGTCTCCATTGTATTTCTGTAAAAAAATGAAAACTTGGTATAATAATTTAACATTTTACCAAAAAAAAAACAGTAGTCTTTGGAAAAGGTTTGAAAATAGTAGGAACTCAAAGATTCAAAATATTGAAGTCATCACTCTATGGGTTTGCAATCCGTGTCTAAACATCCTAATCACAGAAGTTCATTATGCCTTATCTAGCTTAGCAACCAAACTCATCTAGTCAACAACTTAGCAAATCTCATATGACATTCCCCTCTATTAACCTCATTTCTTAACATAAAATAAAAGTGCAGGCTTTACCTTGGGAGTATCGATCAAAGGACACATGGATTCAACTCAAACAAGTATCTGAACACACAGGTAGTCTTCTCTGATCCCTTTCTCCCCTCATCTCTCTTCTCTGAATCTCTTATTAGTTTCAATTTCAACAGGTTTCGATGCCACAAAGGTCATCTAGTCCATCTCATTGACATTTGCATTGTAATTCATACATTTTTGACAAAGTGTAGCGAATAATGGGGTCTTTGGTAATTTACCTATCCCTCGTTTCCACAATGTGTGATCATCCTTGAGATTTAGAATACTTGGGTCTTAGGAGACACTCCTACCCCTCTGCCTCTCAAGAAATCATTTCAATCTTTTATAACATAACTTAGATCTTGAGACGCTGAAGAGAGAGAAGGAAGGGAACCAGAAACACACAGACTTTTTACCTTCCAGACTTGTAAGAGGATTCCGATCCAGTGATTTCCAAGCCCAAGACAAGCAAATAAGTCAGTATTAGCGTTGGAGGTCAGCTTTGGTTCCTTCAAACAATCTTTAGCTAGTGAATATAGATGATAGGTTGATCCACTTTAGCATCTTTAGTACTATCTGCAATCAGTAATCTAGAATGGTGCTAAAGAGTGGTTAGACAATCAATTATAAATCTATATCAATGATCCTATTTAATACTTATACGAAAAATAATTTTGAAAAACAATTTAAATAAAAACCAAAATAAAAACACATATTAGTAAACTCCCCCCAGTCTTAAATTACACTGTCCCAGTGTAACACAGCCGGTGGTAAGGTAAAGAAAATAAATCATAATTAATAAGTATAACAAGTTAGAATGAATAAACCTGATCGACAAGGTGTCGATCAATTCGTAGAGGTATACGTCGATCGTTAGGAATGGTCGTGTGGTGTCGAGCGATATGAATGGTGAATGTCGGTCGACGGAATCATCATTCTACTTGGATTTAATAAAACTGCAAAACAAATCCGAAAAATAAAATCAAAAATGAAAAATAATAAAATAAAAGAAAATAAAAGAAAACTTAATAGTAGGTTGCCTCCCACTCAGCGCTTTGTTATAGTCATTTAGCTTGACTGTGGTCGGTGAGTGACTCATGGGGTGCAGAAACTCTTGATTACTGGACATCAATCATCAATCTTGTGTCTCCTACTGTTGAACCATGTGGCAGCAAAGCTTCTTGTGGCATCATCTGACCTTAGTTGTTTCTTATCTATCTTGAGGACTGTATCTTGAAGTTTCCTCACAGAATTCTCAATGTATTCGATGTTGCCAACCTTCCTGTCGATGGTCTGATAGGTATATACGGAAAATTCCTTCAGCTCACTCTGTAATGCATCGATCCTGTCAAGTATAAACTGATCTCGGTCTGCTAAGGACTCGGTGTCGATCGATGCTACTAGATGCGCGTCGGTCGTTTCGCTGAGAGGTCTATAGGTCGACTCAGAATCTACTGTGTCGATCGATTGTAAGCATTGTCCTTGGTATTGCAGAGCACGTATAGCGCCCTTCATTTGGCGAGTGGTTCTGCATAGGTTGTTTATTCGTTCGTGAACAGTATCGTCAATGGTTTCACAGGTCCCGTTGAGTCTCCTTTCCATGGCATCCATAGCCTCGTACATCTTATGTTTAATCTCATCAATTTCTGCTGTGGTGCATGCTCTCTTCGCTGGTGGTGGCTCTGTGTCGATCGATATTGGTCTAGGCCTGTCGATCGATGTTGCGCTTCTGTCACGAAGACCAAGATGATCTTGAACGATGCTGATGTCTCTTTGTAACTCGTTCAGCTATCATGACAGTGTATCCTCGAATCGCAGGATATGTGAACTGAAATTTTCATGCTTCTTCACGTATGCTCTCATCCTATCTTCCAGTTCTGCGAACCTTGTGTCGATCGACGGGGAATTCAGTATGTCGATCGATGGAGACATAGCATTCTTAGCTTGATCTTTCTTGCGAATTGATGCTATCTCTTTCTGAAGAAGATAGATCCTCTTGCTTAACCATTCGACATTGTTTCTGAGAGGGCTGTAGACGTCTCCAATCCGTGAATTTATGTAAGCAATCTCCCATTCATCTTTCTTAGGTGATGAACATTCTGGTCGGACCTTGGATGTAGTTTTGCCGATGTCGATCGATGGCACAGGTACTGTGTCGGTCGATATTGGTGGCGTAGCCTCTTTCTCAAGCATGGTCAATATGTGTCCAAGCTCCACTCTTACCTCAGCAATATCACTCTATAGGTCCTTGTAACTGACATCCAAAGGCTGGAAAGTGTCTTCCACCAATGTGTGCATGTTAGCCTCAAGGTGTGCCTGAGCTCTCTATACATCAGTCACCATATCATCTATCTCCTCTCTTCTGTAGGATACTGGTGGTGGTCTTTATGCATGATAAGGGCGTGTGTGTACTGGAAGGCGTAAGCAACTTCCGTGAAAAAGGGATGCTCTCTCCAGAATTCTTCTTATTTGCTCCTTGGTAACATGGATGATTTCACCATCAACTCCTCTAGCATAGCCAAACTCATCTCTGTAGACACCATGTTCGTCCTTGGCTTCCCATTTGAACCTCCTGGATCCATCAGTATTGAAGGCACGTCGTCAAAACTCCAATCTTCTGTCGGGCGATCTGATTCTTGGTATGTCGATCGATCCGGGATATCCGCCGTCGATCGACGGTGATGAATCGATGTCGATCGATGGTGAACTCCTGGGTTGACCGAAGGCCTGAGGAACTGTATCCTCCCTTGTGTTGACGTGGTGGTTGTCCTGGACGTGAGTTAGGATGTCTGGATGGTCACGTTGCTGTGTGAACAGGTTTTCTGGTCCATTAGCAACTTGGAGGATGTCTGCTATGTCTTCTCTGGTTATGTGCAGAATTCTTCCATCCATTGCTCTTGCATAGCCATTTGTGTCCCTGAAAATTCCAAATTCATCAGGTATTAGTGAAACATTCCTGATATCATAAGGTTCATGAAATCGAGATTGAGTTCTGTTGAAGGCGTTGATCGATGGTGATGTGGTGGTGGCAATCGATGGTGCACGTCTAGCTGCATGGTTGGATCGATTGTTCATGGTGTTGCAGTCCTCCATTGATAAGTTTCTGAGTGCTAGAAGCTGCTGGGTAGAAGGTGAAAAGGTTTGAATTTTCGTGTTTGTAGTTGTCAACCTTTTATACCCATGTATTGTCCTAATCGGTGAAATTCCGATTTTGTCCTTTAAGTCGTCCGGGTCAATATAGATCGATGAGATACTGGCGATGTCGATCGATGGACGATGTTGTTTTGCTGGATGAAGTAGATAGTCGATCGATGGTGGGCGCTTGATGTCGATCGATTGTGGGAGTTGATTAGCAAATCTGTCATTCTCTAAGTAATTTTCCCAAGCTCTCTCTTCCCCGTAGTCTGCATCATATTCTTCACTGTGGTCTCCACTGTGGGAAGAGGTGGCTATGTCTACTGCAAAACTCTCATGAAATCCGCTATCTGCTCAACTCCTTACTGAATAATCATCTTTCTTTTGGCTGGGTAGGATGGCGAAATTCGGGTAGCAATGATCTGGTAGATCGAGTTCATCATCTGGACCTTTGTCGATCGATGTTCGATGCTTGTTGTCGATCTCTGCTGACTTGCGAGTGTCGATCGATGATGTTAAGGTGCTGTCGATCGATCCCGAGTACTCTGTCTCGTACTCGACTTCACAATGACAAACTGCAATGATACCAGTATCATCTTCTTTTACCACTGATTTGGCTGGTGGTTTCCCAAGCTTGACATGGTCGTAGTGGATGTCTGGATCTATCATAGTCAAGCACATCCTGTTGGTGGTCATGTCACATATGGCTCCTACTGTAGCCATAAATGCTCTTCCAAGTAAGAGGGAAGAATTCTAATTTAGCTTGATGTCTAGGACATGAAAATCCACAGGGACGATAGCATTACCAATATGTACTTCCAGATCTCTCGTGAAGCCTCCAGAGTTTTTCTGAGTGTAATCCATGAATGTAAAGATCTCTGGTGAAGGCTCTACTTGCAGACCCAGATGGTCTGCCATGACTTTTGGTAAGATGCTGACTGATGAACCAGTGTCACATAGTGCATGAGGAAATTCAATTCCTTGTACTACACAAGATATTGCAAACTTCCCAGGATCAATCAGGAAAACATACTGTTTTTTTTATATAGCAATCGTATTATATTATAATATAATAACAATTTTTACTAAAAATAATGGGGTTTAAGAGAAAGTCTTGGGATTGTGTCGCCGGTTTCCTGGCTTTCCCACCGTCCAGATGCAACGAATCATATATATAATGAGACACTTTAGTCTCTCCTTAAGCTGTCCACCTCAGCATTTTTAATGCTTTGTGGGTCCCATATTTCTGTGTGATTGGTTTGGTTTTGCCTCCTATTTCGATATGGTTTTGTTTTATGATCGGTTTGGTTTTGCCTCCTATATGATTTTCGAGAGCGTGGCTTGGATATAAGGCTTTACCAAATGGCCCAGTTAAAAAATGGTGTGGTGTTTTATGTGATACCGAACTACATGCTTCACGTTTTATGGAATGTCGAGAACATGCTCTGTTGTTGTTCACTTAAACACAGCTATGGAAACACCAAACTGTTCTTCTCCAAACTCTTAATCTTCCCAATTGTTCAACGTATTCATCTTGATTTACCAATTAATGATTTCGTCATTTAACTCAGAAGGGATGTAGACTTCTCCGTTTCCTTCACAGCACTTCTATAAATTGCAGAGGGTTGAATCTTCATAATTTTTACCCCAAGCGTAGATAGATTCTTCAGAAATCTTCCTCTTCTGATGCCTACTGTTTTGCCATCAGCCTTCGACGATCTCCGGCTTGGTCAATCGTCCCAATTCATTGTTGCTTGGCTTCTCTGTTTCTGGGACTCAGATAAACATCAAGAAGCATGGTGAATTCATGGAAATAACCCTACTACTCCTCGACAAAAGGTATTGTATTGAGAATCATTGTTTTATTTTTTATTTTCTAAAAAAATGAAGCACCTTCCACATTTATTGGGCTCAGAATAAACATTTTGCTATTTTTTTGTAGTTATCGTTTTTGATCTTCATTCCTCTGTCTATTCTTCAAGTCTATTATGCTTTCAACTTATACGTAGATGTTTGTCAAATTAAGAATATACCGTCTCTGTTTGTGTGGTCTCGATTTCGTTATTAGTAAAAATTGTCTTCATTATTAGACGAAGAATGTGGTAGAAAAAGTGTTTTGTTTTTAAGTATTGAAATACTAATATTTGTTCACTTTTGTTTTTAAATTAGTGTGGTCTTTGTGAAGCCGGAGACAAAGCCCCAGACATCTCCATGCGCTGGACAAGGACATCATCAACTTCACGCGCTGCTGCCGGAGAAACATCACGTGACACCACCAGAGAGTTGGAACCATCACACGCCTTGGAGGAAGACAATGGTAATGGAGAATCAAAGACAAAAATTGGTGGATTTCCTGGAGAGGTTGTCAGATGTGCTGAGAAATAAGAATGGATCTCTATTATATATAGTATAACATCTAACTTTGAAAGTATTAAACTTTAAGCTTCTATCTACTTAATCTAATGTGGTGATGTCTTCTTATTACAGAGGAGATCCCGGATAAATGGTACGAGTCTGTTGATATTCCGTCATTACGTTCCCTGGATCGCTCCTTTGTGTTTTCTAGTATATGCTCTGTCTCTCAGATCGTTTCATCATCTAAAACTGATACAAGCTGTCGTAACATCAGAGGCATTTGTTTCTACTTACAGGGGAGCAAATTCAGATCCTTGCATGTTTATCTGAGAGTAAAGGAGACATAGTGGTATGTGATGGAAATTCTTATAAGTTGTTTTAACCTCCTGATTCTCACACAATGCCTTTCTTTGGAAGGGTGCAGGTCTCTTTACAAGTTTATATTGTTGACTGCAATTCGAGAAGCATCAGGACAGGGACCAACTTTCTGATCATGAACACAAGGATCCATATGGGAACCTTTTGAAGTGGTCGATACCGCTGGATAACATTATTTCTCAGCAACCCCGTTCTTTTACCACCTCATATAAGCTCTACCCTAGGTATCAGCAGCATTGCACACAAGCCATCACTCTCTTCTGGCTCAGGATCTCAGCTCTTCTCATTCGGCCATTTTAGAAGCTACTCCATGTCAGCTCTGCCAATGCCGAACACTGCACCAGTTATTGGACCCGTAAAGGCTCAAAGCTCCAACCCATCATTTGATCTTGAAGACTGGGACAGTTACGGAACGGTCACAAGTCTGGGACTGAATAGCTCTTATCTGTCCGGGGTGTCCCTTTGGAGCGGTATAGATTTTCTGTTCGGTGTGGACTTGAAGGTATCTGCATTCCTGGTAGAACATGGAAGAGGAAACTTGAAATAATTAATTTTGCAGGCTCAATGTCAAGAAACAAAAGGAGGTAGTAGAGAACAAAACCAAGGGGATACACATAAAATAAAGTGCTTCCACGATAATGTTCAATCAGTATCGTGTACGTTTCTAAAATGTATGGATTACTTGGAAACAAAAAGAACGACTTTAGGATTTATTCATGATGTGGTTCAATGTGCTAATCTGTAAACAAGAGAAGTGAGTTATTTTAAAATTGTGTACACCTGGAAATATAATAAAAGATAAGATACCATGGTCTAGAAAGTAATGAGAATTGTTGCGAACAAATAAGTGGAGCGACAAAGGTTAAGCACAGTTTCACTTTTTTTTGAGCAACCGGTTAAGCATAGTTTGCAAGTGATCGATGAAGAGTAGAAGAAGACTGAGAGATGGATTATCTATAGAGAAAAAAACAAAACTAAAAAATTACATCAGAACAATAGCTAAAGAAATATAAAATGCAAAGAAACCCAACCACTAGATATCTGAACTAAACGAGCTATAAATCAATGTAATTTTTAGGCCCACAACTTGATATTCTGGACAACAACATCAATATTGTAAAAGAAATCAATGATCATTCATCAACTTTACCAAGCTAAGACAATCACGTTGAGATACTACGGAAACCAACTTTTTTTTTTTGATAAACTCTATCGACTGATCCGGTCAGTCCCGGTAGGAACGCACCGAAGTGCTACATTGTGGACTAACTCCCGCGGTTCAACGGTTCAACGGACACCATGAGCTCCGAGCGTACTCGGGTCGAACAGGCCATGAGATCCATGAGATCCAAATTGGGCCACCACACTGCCTGTCCCGAGTTTGGAATGCCTTCCGACTAATGCCAGAGAGTAGACAGGCCGCCTGCATTTCTGGCTACCAGGTAAACCAATTGGGTCAAAGCCCAATTAACAGACTTCCCAACAAAGTGTTGTTAACAGCAAGGGAAGAGAATCGAACCCATGACATGGGAGTTGCACCCTTAGCCAAGAGACGTCCTACCACTAGCCCACCACTTTGTGGGCACGGAAACCAACTTTACAAAGTTAAGACAATCACGTTGAAATACTACCGAGGCAAAACTTCTAAAATATAACAGTTATACTACGGTAAGTAAGTCGTGCAGAAGATGCCATTCCCAAACCCAACTGCCCCAAAAGAGAGTATCACCATTAGAATTACAAACCATTAATCCCGTTTTGACCATACCTTCCACGACACATTTTAAAAATATTACAGCACATCTAAGTATCAACAACCCCGGGCTTGCGCGGAACCTCGCTCCTAGTATAAATAATCCCACATTGCTTTCGAAGTTTGACAGATTCGTCTGCTCATGATTTCACATTATTTAATTGCACTTGGACTTTGAGGCGAATAGACACCCCTTACAGTTTTTTTGTCGTCAAGACCACTACATACATTACATTAGATGTACTCGGTCTTCTTAAAACTAACTTCTCCTTTTCAGGATATATAATTTTTTCCTTTTCTGAAAAAGGCTTACTATTAAATACTAGAATAAATTTTTGCTTCACAATTTTTTTTTAAAATTAAAAAAAAAATAATTTGTTTCACAATTTTGTAGACAAGATACCATTACCAAACTGATATCCATACGATCAAAATTATCCATGTTTTGAAATGCGTTGATTAATATATAAGCAACACATATATCAATTTAACTTGATGAATAAATCACATATCATTGTTGATAAATGAGTTGTTTTTCTTTTCTTTTGATATACTTTATCGCGTGATCACGTCAGGTCCGATATGCCGTGGACAAACAAGAGAGAAAAAAGTCTTATATCGAAGAAACTTAACCGAGTACTGATAAATGACCATTGGTTTGGAATTTACCCTCAGTCATACAATGTTTTCGAAGGTGGAGGTAGTTCAGATCACTTGCCTTGTCGGTTTCATCTAAGCTCAACTCTGAATCGACCAAAAAGGTCTTTTAAGTTTGTCAATGCAGTTGCAGAACTTGAAGGTTTTAAGTCGTTCATGGAGAATCATTGGCAAATTATTGAGCCTATTTTCTTATCAACATCTACTCTGTATCGCTTCTCGAAGAAGTTGAAAGCTCTCAAACCAAATCATTGCACGATGGGAACATGTTGCCAGACTGGAGGAGGGCTTTCTAAAGCAAAAATCCAAGTTGCACTGGTTGAAGGTGGTGGAAAAATAACAAAGTTTTCATCGGGTAGCAACCATAAGTGACATCAATAACTCAATCAAGGAAATGCAATGTCGAGATGGACGACTAGCTAAGCTACCAGATGAAATAAAGGAAGAGGCTGAGGGTTTTTTCAAAGAATTTCTCCAGCACAACCAACTAGACTTTGAGGGTATAGATGTGAGCTAGTTGTGCGACCTATAGCCCTATAGATGTTCTGTAACATCCCGAGTTGTGATATATGAAAAGACTTAAGAGAATTGATTTGGCTACCTATATCACCAAAGTTGACTTACCTTTTCCGTCACACATCCGTTTAGAACTCCAGAGTTAAGCGTGCTTGGGCTGGAGTAGTGAAAGGACGGGTGACCTATCGGGAAGTGATTCGCGATACCGTGTAAGTGAGGCCACGGGGAAAGGTCGGGTGGTGATTGTAGGGTTAGTAAACAATGATTTCGAGCCTTGGAAATTAACGACCGACCGTCAGATGGGATGGAGCCCACGGGCCGAGAGAGCGGGCGTGAGTGGCCCATTAGCCGTGGGCGGGTCGGGGCGTTACAAGTGGTATCAGAGGTGGTTAGCCATCTCAGTTCTGACCTGAGAGGCGTCTTGAGACCTGTCGTGGGGCGCAACGAGGGCGTTGCGTTTGAGAGGGGGTGAATTGTAACATCCCGAGTTGTGATATGTGAAAAGGCTTAATATAATTGATTTGGCTACCTATGTCACCAAAGTCGACTTACCTTTTCCGTCACACATACGTTTAGAACTCTAGAGTTAAACGTGCTTGAGTTGGAATAGTGGAAGGATGGGTGACCTATCGGGAAGTGATTCGCGATACTGTGTAAGTAAGGCCAAAACACGGGGAAAGGTCGGGTGGTGATTGCAAGGTCAGTAAACAATGATTTCGAGCCTTGGAAAATTAATGACCGACCGTCGGATGGGATGAGGCCCATGGGCCGAGAGAGCGGGCGTGGGTGGCCCATTAGCCGTGGACGGGTCGGGGCGTTACATGTTCAGTCGATGATTAGCAAACCAAAGTATTTTTTAGTATGTCAAGTAATAAATCACCAAGGCCAGATGGATACACGGTTGAGTTCTTCAAAGCAGCATGATCCACTATAGGACCTAAATTCATTATTTCAATTCAGTCGTATTTTTCGACATGGTTCTTGCCAAAAGGGGTTAATACAATGATTCTTTCCTTGATTCCGAGAATAACAGTGGCACGTGAGATGAAGGATTATAGACCAATATCATGCTGCAATGTCATTTATAAAATCATCTCCAAAATCATAGCCAATAAGCCAAAGATTACACTGCCGGAATTTATTGTGCTGAATCAGTTCCCCTTTGTGAAGGAAGACTTCTTATTGAGAATCTACTGCTTGCTACAGAGCTGGTAAAAGATTATCACAAGGACACTATATCCTCCAAATGTGCTCTAAGTATTTATATCTCTAAAGCTTTTAATTCTTCAATGGAGTTTTCTTCTTAAAACCTTGGATGCTATGGAGTTTCCGCCAATGTTCATTTACTAGATATTTCTTTGCATCCCAACGGCATCATTCTCTGTCCAAGTTAATAGTGAACTTGCTGGTTATTTTCAGAGCGCAAGAGGCCTGAGGCAAGGGTGAGCGTTGTCACCTTACTTCTTTGTAATCTGCATGAATGTCCTATTGAAACTGCTTGACAAATCAGTTACTAAGAACAATATGGGGTATCATCAAAAATGCAAGTACCTTGGGGTTAACTCATCCAAGCTTTACTGACGATATAATGGTTTTCAATGATGGCAGAGTCCGATCCATTGAGAGTATTGTGGGAGTGTCTGATTATTTCAGCAGGATCTCATGCTTAAAGGTCAGTATGGAGAAAACTACAATATACTATGCAGGGATGTCGGATGTTGAAACCAGTCAGCTGGAGCAGCTGGTTGAATTTGATTCTAGGAAGATACCAGTCCGTTACTTGGGGCTACCTTTGCTCACTAGATGGATGAGAAAAGAATATTATGGTATCCTCATTGACAAGATCAGAAATCGTATAACCCACTCGACAAACCGGTTTCTATCGATGGCAGGTAGGCTTCAGCTCTTTTGATCGGTCCTTCTCAGCATTGTGAACTTCTGGATGGCTGAATTTGTCTTGCCTGGAGCATGTATTCAGGAAATAAATAGGGTATGTTCAGATTTTCTCTGGTTCGGACCTGTTTTGAACACAAGGAAAGCTAAGATATCTTGGGAGATTGTTTGTCGGAGGAAGTATGATGGAGGGTTAGGTCTCAGGTCGCTAAAAGAAGTCAACCAAGTATGATGTTTGAAGTTTATCTGGCGGACAGTCTCCTCTCAAATTTTTCTATGGGCTAAGTGGACTAAGATGAACCTATTTAAGAATGGCTCTTTTTGCCCATTAAAGATACTACTACGAAAGGTTCTTTAATGTGGTGCAAATTAGTGAAGCTTCGAGACAAAGCTAAAGAGTTTCACAGAATGCAAGTAGGGGATGAATGCAATACTTCATTCTGGTATGACTCTTGGTCTAGCATGGGCAGATTATATGACGTTAGATATGGGAATACCATTGTCTGCAATTGTTGCAGAGGCACTGAGTCACCGTAGGAGGCCAAGGCACATAGTTGATTTTTTTAATGAAGTAGAAAAATCTGTGAGGATGAAAGCCTGAAGCTCACTCAAGACACTGATACATCACTTTGGAAACAGAGTGAAGGGAAGTACAAAGCTGTTTTTAGTAGAAAACAGACTTGGGAACTTATTCGAAAAGAAGACTTACTGGTTCAATGGTGGAAGAGAGTATGGTTCAGGAATCACATTCCGAAACACTCTTTTCTTCACTGGTTAGCAATCCAAAATAGATTGGCAACTGGTGGTCGAATGGTGACGTGGAATATAGGCACTAATCCAATTTGTGTTCTCTATCAGAATGCAATGGAGTCAAGAGATCATCTCTTCTTTGAATGTAGCTACACTTTAGAAGTTTGGTCAAAAATGGTTCTAGGTCTGTTGCAGGCTTCATTTACTACTCGGTGGTCTGAGCTGATGATGCTGATTATAGATAATACTAGAGGATTACTGGAAAGATACATAATTCGGTACACGCAGCAAGTGTTTCTGTCATTCATATGGCGAGAACGAAACGAACAACGACATGGTAGCCAATCCATAGTAGTCGATTCCCTGGTGAAGATAATCGGTAGACAAATCAAAAACATGTCTCTTTTTGCGATAAATAAGAGATCTGAAGTATACTGAAACTTTAACGATGTAACTTGCCACAAGATAAGGAGACTTGAGTAACAATTAAGTTTTTAGGTTTCTCAAAAACAGCTGCATTTATTGTATAAAAATAGTTTTTTTGAATAAATTTAACATATATATTCAAAAATAAAATAATATATATATATATATATATATATATATATATATATATATATCTAGTGCTGTAGTGTAGTGTTGATTTTTCTCCGAAGAACAATCTGATTTGAGTTTGAATTTTTTTCCGAATAATATCTTGCGTAACCGAATTGTTTATTATAGGACGACCAAATAAACTGTATGCATCGACGTCCAAATACAAACTTCCCACATAGCTGTAGTGATTTTATTTTACCACGTTCACTTATCTTACATACCACTTGACCATAACATGCGGCTATATATATATTTTCTTTTTTTTGGCATCAAAAAGCTATATTATGATAACTGAATTACTTAACTATATTAATTGTTTATATCATTTAACAACCACAGACGAAAGTAGCTGTTATCCGACCTTTGTCCTTCGCCTGACAACAGGTTTCGAATCGTACAGACACCTCTTCTTCAAGTGTGCTCTCTTAGTGTCATTCTGACTGTTATTTTTTTACAACAGTTGTAGTAGGGATGGGCGTTTGGATATCCATTCGGGTTTCAGTTCGGATCTATTTTGGTTTCGGGTTTTCGGGGTCAAAAATTTCACCACCATTTGAATATTTTTAAATTTCAGTTCGGATTCGGTTCAGATCTTTTTGGATTCGGTTCGGATTCAGATAACCCATTTAAATTATTTTTTAAAATTTAATATTCATTATATACTTTAACTTTCTTAAAATCCATAAAAAAATATTATATTACGTATAAATTTAAATAATATATGCCAAAATACCTAAAATTAATATATAAATTGATTTAGCATGACTATTTGGATAGAGTAAAATAAATATTTTAAGTATTTTGGTTCTTTGACTATACTTTAACTATTTTAAATATTTACTTTTGACTATTGTATATATATTTTCAAGTCTTTGGATAACTTAAAAGTATTATATATATTTTGGATGTTTTTAGTATATAATATATTTAAAACTAATTATTATATATAGGTATATAAATCTATTTCAGATACATTCGAATATCTGAAGTACTTTGGTTCGGATTATGAACTTGTTCGGATACCTAATCAATTTTGGTTCGAATTCGGTACTACTTTTTCGGATCGAATTCGATTCGGATTTTTTGCCCTGTCCTAAGCTGTAGCGTAGCTAGCTACCAAAAGCACTACAGAAATCTCCAATTGGATAATGCAGTTTCCTAGTAGTTTTAATTTCCATTGTTGTAAGGTTCTTAAATTATCTTCAAGCAACCATCTACACTCTATGGCTTGGGCCAAACTCTAAAATCTTTATGCAAATCCTCAACTATATTTTCTCAAAACAAATAAAAACTCTCAACTATTAGTCGTCTATAATTCAGATGAGCACCATGCATACAAGTAACTCTCGCTATATGTTAGAATCATTTTATACTTGCATGTCATATATATAATATTAATTTACAACTATTTGTGTTTGACAATTTTGGATCCTAAAACTCAAACTATGTATTTGGTAGTGTTTGAATGTAAAATTAGGAAAGAAAAATGATGTACGCAACGATATCTTCAAAACACAATGATGTAATTAGATTTCTGTTGACAAAAATAAACTTTTATTGATAAGATATGATTGAATACAATGATAGAATGAAATCAAAGAACAATTAAAATAATACTAAGATGGATTACAAAAAGTGAAAAGAACAAGAGAGATGGAGGTCGAGGTCGATGAGTATTGTGTAAATTTCTAGGGTTTCACGTGTCCTTTTTTGTTCTCCCTTCTTTCTTTTATAATGGTTCATTTTCCAAGATCGTCACAACTGTCCCAAGATCTTCGGGATCTCAATTTGACCACTTCCATCTCTCCTTCTTCTCGATAGTAGGCCAACTTTAATGAGGCAATCAAGCCCGCTTTCTTTCTTTGATTAATTCCAGTCCAATAATTGGTTAGCCCAAATCGGGCCCAACAATTGTTTCCCTGCCCTGTTTTCTATTGACTCAGAAAAAAGGATCGATGATATCAATCTTGATTTCGAGAATGTATGCCAAGGTGGAATTAATCGAATGTGGCCTCACTAAGAGGTTGTTACGCGCATGGCCCACCTTTGAGCCCTAACGGCTATATTTTTATGGCTAAGGTTGAACATAGCTAATCATTATCATTCTAGATAATAGAGAAGGAGTTGTGAGGATTTTTTTTCTTGAAATACTTAAGAAAGCCTTATTTCGATTTCTTTCTCATCATTTCTCCTTCTTTTCTCTTGACTTCTAATTCTTTCATCAAGATTTTCTTTTAAATGGATAAATCGATTTACTTCCCTTATCCAATAACCGATAAGTCTTACCTCGATAATCTGTACGAGAAGCATGGAGTCGATTGCGCCGTTGAGCTTGGTGTAGCTTCTAAGGATGAAACTCCTGATACCATTCAGGAGGAATATTGTGGAGCATATATCTCTTACTTTTTGGAATGGGGCCTTTCTTTCTAAATTTTGGAACCTGTACTTGATATACTTGCGGAATTGGGCTTGTCCTTTACCCATTTGTGCCCTTATTTCCTCAGACATCTTCTGACTCTTGTGGTCAAAGCTCTTTACGAAGGTCTATTGTTTGGCCTTGACGAGCTTTGTCACCTTTGCTTGATGAAAATAAACAAGAGGAGCCTAGGAACTTTCTTCATGTCTCCCTAGCCCGATCATCTGATTGTGGATGGGATTCCGTATCGTGATGAGAAGTGGCGAGATCACTTCTTTGTTTTTAAGGTTAACCAAGTATCCATGGGGAATTGTTATTTTTTGAAACTTCCTCGTGAATGGGCTGAAGATATTGGTTGGTCATTTTCTTTGTTTATTTTCATGTCTTGTTTTAAAGCTAGACTACTTTCTAACACGTTTGATTTCTTTTTATTTTTAGTTAATTCGGGAAGTTCTCCCATGTATGACAAGCTCGAATGATTATCCAAGTTCTTCGTCGAAGTCTTCCTCATTGGTCGTCTTATGACCGCGATCTATTTTGAGCGGCAAATCTACTCCCTCGAGGCAAGGGTACAGCCCCGACAGTCCGAGATCCTGCTGAGGGTTGTTTGGGCTGATCTATAGCCTTGGAAAATCATGTAGCTTCTCCTGTAGACATTGTCTTTTCGTTTCCTTTCAGGGTTGCCAGTGCCTCTTTTTCGGAACTTATGTCATTTTCCTTACAGATCGACATTCTTCGGTGGAGTGCCCCTTCCGCTTGTGGATGGCAAATTACTTGCTAGGATCAAAGATCGATGAAATGTTGGTCCCTTGGGGCGAGTTGTTTATCGCGAAGGAGTGTTGATCTCGGGTGGCCGGTTCCTTCGTGGTGGGTGGTTTCGTGCTGATCTTTTTTTTAGCATTGTATTGTTCTTTTAAGGCTGTAACCTCGTCTTCGTGGGCTGCACAGTATGAAGCTCAATGAAGCGCTTTGTTGAGCGGGGTGGGGCTCGCACTTCCATCTCTTCTTTGAATTTGGAGGATAATCGAACAAAATTTTCAGGGCTTTGAGGGCAATGCCCTCGTTCAAATGTGATATCTTGGATTCAATGTCTCTGAAATTTTTAATATACGACCTTAGAGATTCGAATGGTGCTTGTTACAGATTCTAAATATCGGTTTCGGCTACTCTCGTTTCTATGAACACTAAGTACTGCTTTAGGAAAGCCAATACAACCTGGGGGAAAATTATCGATGGAGTTTCCTTCGAGGCCTGCGAACTATTCTAGTGCAAGTCATGTCAGGTTTACCGAGAAGAATCGGCATTATCCAGCTTCTTTCTCATCGTCGTTGAGGTGTACCCTTGATAATGTCGAGTCTGAAATCTCGCACATGGGAGTTAGGTCTGTGTTCTTTATACTTGGGGAATTTGATATTTCCAATGTTGTGTACTCCAATGTTTGCGATCCGAATTTTGAAAGGAGTTCTCCTCATTTCCGCTACCACCCTATCGATTTCTGGGGCCGAGATCGTGGCCATGTGCGTGATGGTATATATTCTCCTGAGTTCAACTTTATTTCTTTCCATGTAATTCTGGAAAGCTCTGGTTTCATCTAAGTTCCTAGGATCTTACCTTTGTAGATTTACATTTCAGAAGCCATAGGGGTTGTTTCCTTTGGTTCCCCCCTCCATTGTTTATCGGATCAGCGGTTTGGTATTGAAATATGTTACGAGTTGCCGATGAAGGGTGCTCGGGACTTCGGAAGTCCGTACATGGTTCTTCAGTTCGGGGTTCACCTGACCTCTTAGTCGGGTTGCTTTGAGTACGACCTGGGAGGTCTTGTTGTCTTTGAGACCTAGGTTGAACTTCCTCTCGGCCTCTGTAGTTTAGGCTTCGATAAGCCGTACCGAATTGCATGTTCAATCGTGAGCTTTCTCCCTCAAATCGAACGGATCGGGAACTGGGAAATATTGGTGCTCGAAAGGCTCACATATATCGCCTCTGACATGTCGTGGTTTGATGCATCAGATCTGGTTGGTTTCTTGATATCTCGAGGGCTTCAGCTCGATGTGTGGAAATTTCTATCTCAGTTTCCTCTAATCGGTTGGCAATGGTCCGATAAGCAACCTCTTGATTTGGAGATTTATCGATGTGGGTTGAACAATTCCTTGGAGTTCGGTCACTTTCTCTTGGGTTTGCGCTAGAGGTGTGGGAGAGATTGGCCTTGTTGATTGGGCTTGATTCTTTGTTTCTTCGAGAGACTGCCTCTCTCCATACCGATTCCAGACTCGCATATTCATTAGGATTGAGGTTTCCGTCGTGCCCGCGGGTGGGGACGTTCGTTGTGTCTGGGTCGTCTCGGTCGTTGCAGTCTGGTTTGCATGTTCTGTTGTTTGGGTTTCGTTTCTCGAGTAAGATATGGAGAGATCGACATTGATTTTTCTTGGTTCTGTGGAACCGGACGGTACTTATGTGGGATCAATGATCGTGCTTAGGAATCTTAGTAGCAAGGATATTTTTTCGTTTTTATTCCTTAGAAATGGTGTCAAAATGTGGATCCTAAAACCCAAAATTAGGGAAGAAAAATGATGTGAACAACAGTATCTTCTAAATACAACGATGTAATCAAATTCTGTTTGAAAAAGTTAGATTTTTATTGATAAGGTATAATTGAATACAATGATAAAATGAGATCGGAGTACAACTGAAAGAACACTAAGATCGATTACAAAAGTGAAAAGAATAAGAGAGCCTCAGACTGAGGTTGATGTGTATAATGTAATTCTGTAGAGTTTCATGTGTCATCTTTTGTTATACTTCTTTTTTATAATGGTTCCTTTTACGAAATCGCCTCAACTGTTTCGAGATCGTTGGGATCTCGATATGACCACTTCCATTTTCTCTTTTTCTTGATAGTTGACCAGTTTTGTTGAAGCAATCGACCTGCTTCTTTTCTTTGGTTAATTCCAGCTAAATAATTGATTTAATCTCGGTTCAATTCGAGACGGACTGCTCGGACCTAGTGGACATGACCACAAACCCGATGGATTGGCCATCATTCACGATAGAGATCGAGATGCTTCAGAAGCTACATGAAGAGTTTGAGGATGTGAGTCTTTCTCATATTCCTCGGAATCGGAATGGCCGTGCAGATGCATTAGCAAAAGAAGCGAGGAATAGAGGCTATATATTCTCCCATATAAATCAGACCCGGACAGATGGAGAGGCTCTTCGAAGAATCGGCTAGTCTGTTCACCACTTGATCTAATCTAGATGGGTAGTCGACAAAAGAAAAATTGATTTAACCCAATTCGGGTCCAACAGGAACCTGTAGCAAAAAAATAACATTTTACAAAACAAGTTTATAGATTTTGAAACCCTAAATATATTATATTAAAGTTTTCAAGTCAGTCATTTATTCGCCGACTCACTTTTCTTTTTGTTTTCCATAGACTCACCTTATACGCGGTGACGCATCATTATCAGGATTTGTTATTAATCATTTGGGTAAGAACTATTTCGAAACGGACATGTACTTACGTCTTACGCGTTACATGTTTTTTTAGTCAGAACTTTCTTTTGGATCAAAAGTCTAGAACTTTTAATGATAGTTTTTGGATGAGTTTACATGTGTAACGGAGGAATTGAACACGGGAGTATAATAATACGAGTAAAACAAAACAGTGGTGAATGAAACTCACATCACAATTGTGATAAGAGAATATTTAAGAAAAAATTTAATTATAAAGGTCAATTGATTATTGGAACCTGCCGAGAAAATAACAAAGAAGACTTTAGATATTCATGATGGTCAAGATGGGGGACACTGGGGACATTTTGGATCAAAGCATGTCACTCGTTGACCATGCCTATTATTCGTCGCGTATCATATGGCAATCTAAAATCAATGAAATCATATGTTAAACTGATTATGTTTTCTGGTACTAATAAAATAAGTTTAATTCGTGTTTAGTTTCAAAAATATCAATTTAAAATTGACATCAAAGCATTATTACGTGTAGAGAACCTTCAGTAAATAAACAGCCATCTTAGATTACGGACAGACACATGTTCACTTGAATTGAGCATAGGACACCCCTTAATATATATAAGTAATGTTGCTTAAAACTAGCTCGTGGATGCAGTTTTTTTTTTTTTTTACATCGAACTCAATGATTTATTAATTCTAAGTCGAAAAGGTTTGCCTGTAAGGCTAACCAAACCGGAATCATAGTGACTACACGAAAGAAAACAGAATTTTGAGCTCGAGCTCCTTTTGCGAGGAGATCGGTCTGTATATTAATTAAGCTTCTTTGCAATGAAAAAAATGGAAAAATTAGAAAACAAAGCTTTTGTGTACTCCAACTCATTCCATTGGGAGGCAAGAATTGACCATTCTTCTTCCTCATTTATCAGCTTTACCAGCGGGAAACAGTCCGATTCAGAAGACATATTTGTGAATCCTAGTTGTAGAGAACTCCTCATTGCACAAAGTAAGACATTGAACTCTGCATCCAGGGGAGATAGAGCCCGCTCTATCCCAAAAGAACCATAGGTATGTGATCAATCTGATTTTCCTAAAATCGGTACAAAATGTTTACAAACGGAAAACATATATGTCTAGCTTTACATTTCTATCATCATGATATCAGTGTCAATCTAATGTTTTACAATGCCCTAATCTAAATCTAATATATGCTCTTTAATATATTTTATTTAAATTATGAACATAAAAAAATCATAAAAATATTCTAACTAAATTTATTAAGCGTTTTATTACCCAAGTTTTTTTGTTACTAGTTTAGTACTCAAACAAATTATTTTGTGTTGTTGATTAAAACAAAGAGATAATTGGTCAATTTTATTCTTATTCCATAGATAACAATACATATATATATAGGAATATAAAATTAGGGTTTAGAACCTCTAGAACATGGGTTTATGGGCCTATATGGACATCCACATAATAGTATTCATAACACTCATTCTTGGATTACAATGGCGCAGGGTCTAAATGATACAAATATATGTCTCATACCTAAGACGACGAAGCCGAACGAGATGACACAGTTTAGGCCTATCAGCTTATGCAGTGTCAGCTACAAGATAATATCTAAGGTCTTATGCCAAAGATTAAAGAAGGTTCTCCCAAATTTGATCTCTGAAACTCAGTCGGCTTTCGTGGCAGGGAGGCAAATAACATATAATGTGATGATAGGACAGGAAATGTTCCATACTCTGCGAACTAAATCAGGAGGACGGGTCAAGAGAATGGCCATTAAGACAGATATGAGCAAAGCCTATGATAGGATGGAGTGGTCATTTATAGAGGCAGTCATGAGAAAGATGGGCTTCTCTGAGGTATGGATTGAATGGATTATGAGATGTGTTACCTCGGTTAAGTACCAAGTTTTGATGAATGGAGAACCTAGGAGACACATAGTTCCAGAGAGAGGTCTACGTCAAGGAGATCCATTGTCTCCTTTCATATTTATTCTATGCACGGAAGCGCTCGTTAGCCTTCTTAGTCAAGCAGAGAATCAAGGGAAGATAACGGGGATGAGAGCCGCTCGCGCTAGCCCCCCGGTATCTCACCTTCTTTTTGCTGACGATAGCCTTTTCTTCTGTAAGGCGGAGCCCCGTGAATGTGAAGAAGTTATGAAAGTAGTCAGGAAATATGGACAGGCATCTGGACAATGCATAAAATTTGATAAATCTTCTCTGCTCTTTGGCAAGAGGATACCAGCAAGTGATCGTCAACAGATTAAATATATACTGGGAATACAAAATGAAGGAGGAATGGGTTCATACTTAGGAATACTAGAAGTTATCAGTGGATCTAAATGTAAGTTATTTGCATTCCTAAATGAGAAGCTGCTACATAGAGTAAATGGGTGGACATGCAGATGGTTATCGAAGGGAGGAAAGGAAGTGCTAATTAAGTCTATCCTACTTGCTCTCCCGACGTATGTGATGTCTAGCTTCTTACTCCCTCTAGAAATTTGTGAAAACCTTGCTAGTGCCATTGCACAGTTTTGGTGGAGCTCAAATCCACCAAAAAGAGGGATACACTGGGCTACATGGGATAAGATGTGTAAATCTAGAGAGGAAGGTGTTGAATTTCGTATGATCCATGAGTTCAATTTAGCTCTTTTGGCTAAACAGCTATGGCGTCTTACACAGTTCCCAGATTCATTAGTGGCAAGGGTATTGAGAGGCAGATACTATTGATTGAGTTCGCCTTTGCGAATATGCTCAGTAGACTCCCCATCCTATGTGTGGACAAGTATCACCGCAGCAAGGAAATTATTGCTGCTGGGAATTAGGAAAGTACATTCAGGGTATGAGATTAAAGTATGGCAGGATCCATGGATTCCTACAGTGCCAGCGAGACCGGCTCGAGCAAGTGTTCCAGTGGTACACCCGGGAATGACAGTCAGTAACCTAATAAATCATCAGACCAAGGAGTGGGATCTACAAATGCTTGAGAAATATGTCCATCATGAGGACATACCGAGTATACAGAGTATGGCCATAAGCCCAACTCATCGACCATATACGTTTTGCTGGAACTATACCAAGAATGGACAATACACAATAAAATCTGGATACTGGGTAGCTGCAAATATCTTAAAGAATGATTATGAAGTCCAAGTTCTGGAACCTAGCATTATTAAACTCCAAGCCTTTGCTTGGAAGGTGAATGCTCCACAAAAGATTCGCCATCTGTTATGGCAACTAATCACAGGACATGTAGCGGTAACAAGGAATCTAGTACGGAGAAATATGAGATGTGACAACTACTGTCCAAGATGTGGAGAGCCAGAAGAAATTGCTACTCATGCAATTTTCGAATGCCTCCCAGCTCTTCAAACATGGGCGTTATCATCAACACCATCCAGCCCCAAATTTTTCCTTCTACAAGTATATACAGTAATATGGATTATTTGTTTTGGAGGAAAAATAGCATATTGGAGCCAGAAAATGATAGGCATCCATATCCATGGATTATCTGGTTTATATGGAAAACACGTAACGATAAGTTATTTAGGGGGATAGACAGGGATTCAGGAGAGCTGGTTAGGCACGCAGAGAGTGAATGCCAAGCTTGGCATAATGCTAGAGAGAATATGAACGTGCCTCAAGTTATTCAAGAACCTCAAGTCTTAAGCTTGGGTGACATATGCATGATAGATGGTTCATGGACCTCTACGGACCAGTTTAGTGGACTTGGATGGGTATGGAAAGACAGCAGGGGGACTGTGATAACCCGCCCTTTGGGGTAAAATGGTCGAGATCGACAAAGTCAGAGTTTGGAGCCAAGCTATTGGGAATCAAAGGATGAGGAGGAATGTTGAGTTTTGATCATTTCAAACTTAACATGGTTCAGAGAAAATAAAAGATTGGTCGAGCATCAACTTGGTGGTCGAATCGCAGGCGACAACGATGGATCGAGAATTTTCAAAGTACGGCGTGGTCGAAGAATTGATCGTGAGTGAACCTGGAGTCAGATAAGCTTCTCTACCATTTGTAGAAGTGTCTTAGATTGATCAGACGGTCGTTTTTGAAGCATCACATTTTTGGAAGCACGACGGTTTAGAAGCACGACGGTTTAGAAGCTCGACGTTTTTGAGACCGACGTTTCTTCATCACGAAGTTTTCTCCGAAAATCTTCGTATCAGTAAAATATTATTCTGGAGACATTATAAGTTGGAAGCAGGACGGGAATTAAGCATGACGGGAAGCAAGCATGACGGGAAGCAAGCACGACGGGAAAACCAGAAGTTGGCCGAAAACCCTAATTTCGGTATTGGGGATTTTTCGAGGAAGTCGGAGGCTCGGGAAATATTTTTATTCAAGATCAGGATTCCTATGGAGTCTATTAAAAATATTCAGAGCATCAGAACGGGAGCAGAAAAATATTCAAGATTGATCGCGGGTCAAAAATTCACCAGAAGGGCCGAAACCGCACAAATGGACCGAGAAGCTCGAGGTGGCTTGATCTAAGTGATCGGGACGTGATGTCTATCTCTTAAACAGCTGAGTGTCAAGGAAAGATCGATATGTCGCCGTGCATGAAGCCAGAACATGCAGCTTGAAACACAGAAGCACGAGGTGCCGCGCAACTTGCGATCGAAGCATGCAGATCGACATGTGTGCGCTGTGGTGTCGAAATGGATGAGTTCAGAACGTGGATCAGACATGTGGAAGGTGTGGTGTCACCCTGCAGGACAAACTGGTCATGCCATCAGACATGTGGAGCACGAGGTGCCGCGACGCATGCGTCCGGAGGCATGCGAAGCGACACACGCGCTGCCACCAACTTCGATCTGATTCGCTGATGTATCCTATATATACCCCACGACCCCTGCCCATTTCATTCATCCATCACACACCAAAATCACTCCAAAACGTTGCTAGAGAGAGAGAGAGAAAGTAGAAAAAGAGAGCAAGAGGTTTCGAGTTGTTTTGAGAGTTCTAGAGCATTTTCGAGGTCCGAAACTATGCCGAGAAGTTCTGAAGTATTATCCAGCAGCTAGGGAAGGTTCTGTCCATCAATTCGTCCAAGTCAGTCATATTCTTTGGTAATCAAGTGGAGGTGCTGTCCAAGGTCAGTTCAGATCCATGGATTCAGTTCAGTCGAAGTTCAGAAGCTCGATACTCTGCCGAAAGTCCGAAGAAATCGTCCAGCAGCTAGGGGAGGTTCTGCTCGAGTTGAGTTCTGTCCAGACCAGTATCAGGGGAGGTTCTGTCCAAGTCAAGATCAGTCCAGTCCAGTCCATTCAAGTCGTCCATTGGGTTTTGGCTAGGTCCTCTCCGATCAACCAGCTGCTTATCGGCAAAGAACACTGTGAGTTGGCTTGTTTGAATTCCACTTGGAATTTAGGATAGTTCTGTGAGTTGGTTTTGTTTGAGTTCTACTTGGAACTTAGGTTAGATCGAGTCTGCATATAGATTATAGATTAGATTATATCACGCTATTGCATGATAGAGTCCTTAGGGTTTTATTATTGAATTGGACTCGGCTTAGCACGGGCTAAGATGAGATGAACGGAATTAAGACTGAGTTAATAACCTGACTAGGACTAGGACTAGGGTGCATCATGTTTTCTATTCTTGCTTGGTTATTTGGTTGAGTGCAGGTTCCCGTTATCTTTAAAGATAGTTTATCAGCAGGAGGCTGAACTATCTGGGTAACAGTTTGATTGAGTTGATTGCTTGTTTATTTAATCTTGTTGATTGAGGTTAGTCAGCTCTTGGTAAGGGAGTGACTAACCGGTTGAGTTGTTTGTTGTTGATATTGTTGCTTAGTATTTTAGATGTTGGTATTAGTAGTCTTAGGCCATATAGGCCGGATTACTGGTACTAGTTGTTAGTTGTAGAGTCTAGAGTCTAGGATAGTGTTGTGTGTGTGTTGCCATCAGTATGTGCGTAACCCGTCCATACTAGGCTTGTTTAGGGTTGATTAGTGTTTCCTCGCTGCCTCGTATTTAGCGGGTTTAAGGAAACCCCTTATTCGCTGGATCGGGAAGACTCAGAGAGACGGGAACATGGCCTATGGCTGAGTGATTACACGACGGTGTAATGTGACAGTGACCCGAAGGACTGTGGGCTGTCGAGCGGTGACCCGAATGACTGTGGGCCACGGTCGGTTGAAAGTTCCTCTCTTCTGGCCTTTGTGGTAGGAAGTTAGGATGTTGCCGATTTTGGGGATGAACACGAAATCACCATTTCCCGGGTTAGAGTATTGGTTAGAGTGTTGTGTTTTATTAGAGTGTCGTAGAGGGTTGTGGAACCCTCGAGTTAGTGCAGCATCGATATACAGTGTTACGTATTAGATCGAGTCGTAGTATTAGAATCTTGTTATTGTGATTGTGGTTGATTGATTTGCTTGCAGGTTCCTGTTACTTGAAGTTAGATCATGGCAGGAGGCCAAGTCTAACTTAGTAACCGGTTTATTAGATAGTAGTTAATGCTTGTTGATTGGTGTGTATTGGTTAGTGTAGGCCTGATGTTGGCATATATGTGTCTGAAGGATTGCTTGTGAAGGGTGGTGGATATTAAAGCTATGTGGTATCATTGGTTGGCCGATCATGTTCTTGTCTGATTGTTGGTCGACCGGTTGATGATACTTGTATAGTCTAGATATCTAACACTACACGAGTATTGAACTCAGGCGTATATATGGTTAACTAGGAGATTGTTTGTTGACTTGTTTTTCATGCAGGGTCCTCTTACTCGAAGTTAGGCAATGGCAGGAGGCCATGTCTAACTCAGTAACAGTTTGTGTAGCCTTAGTTTAGATTTCTTGCTAAGGCTATATTGATTGTTATTTTGGGTTGTCTGGGTTAGTTCTAGGTTGGGGTAGAGGTAGCCAGCTCACTGAGTAACATTAGGTTACTCATCCATCTCCGTTGTCCTTTTTGCAGGTTTTTTTAGTAGGACGATCGGATAGCTTGGTGCTGGACGTTAGGACCACCGGTGTAGATTTGCTTGTCTTTTGTTAAACGGTATTTTTGATTTGCGTTTAGTTGACTCGATTTTAGCGTTAGGCCGAGACCGGTCTTGAATTATTCAATGTATGAATATTTCTTTGAATCAATAAAGTAATTGTTTTATATGCGCTTCATGAGTACTCTGATATTTGACTAGTCCGGTCTAACACAACGTTAGGTCATTGTACGGGTTGAAAAGCCTTAGGCCTCGATCTAACGAAAACCGTTAACTCTAGATACAGGTTGCAAAGCCTTATGCCTTGAGTTAGCGGGACGAGTTAGTGGATGAACTGGTCTAAGTCGTGGAGTAAATTTTGTGACTCTGACTGGATCGTCCCTAGCCCGTCACGTAGCGCTTCCGGACCATGGTGTTGGGTTGGACGGTCAGTCATGTTCTTGTTTGATTGTTGGCTGGCCGGTTGGCCTTTCATCTCTAACCCTTTGCGTTGGTCGCTCCGTCGGTCATGTTCTTATTTGATTGTTGGCCGGTGGTTCGACTTATGTCTAGGACGGTTCGGGGGTGTTACAGGGACGATCCAGCTAATGGGAACTAGGAACTTGAGGAGAAGGGAGTCAGCTCTACACTCAGAACTGGAAGCTTTGAGATGGGCGATGGAAACAATGTTGCAACATTCGGATTGTCAGAGATTTGGTACAGACTGCAAAGACCTGATTGCTATGCTGACGGAGCCGCAAGCATGACCAAGTTTCTCTACTGAATTGGAGATGATTCAAGCGATCAAGATGTGCTATTCAGACTTCAAAATCTGCTATGTGCCAAGAAACGATAATGTGATAGCTGATTCTTTAGCCAGGACTGCTCGTACCTTTCATAGATCGCTTTGCTAATTTGGTTGTTCTATTCCGATCTGATTACCCAGACCACCTCAAGTTTGAGTAATAGAATAGCCTTTTGATGCCAAAAAAAAAAACTCCTTCTTGGATGTCCATTTATACAAAACTTTTTTTCTAAAGCGCAAAAGTTGCTGCCTCATTAAAAACCTTACGAGGAAAATCCAGTGGAAAAAACCATGGTTAAAGAAAAAAGAGTGCAGTATACATCTACTCCTACTGATGAGAACATAACTTGAGATATCTGATAGGACAGTCCAGTGTGATAAATTAACTCCTTACTCTTGGGTTTCGACTGGTTCACTTCTCTTGGCAGATTTGACACTCCTCACTGGAACTTGGATATCTTGATAACCATAGAACGAAATGACTTCAAATCACTTGTAAATCAAAGCTAACATCCGTGTCTACCTTTATGCACCAGTTTTTTCTATCGAGAGATATTTTGAATAGTAAACAATATTAGGTATTCTGAGACAGTTTATACATGTCCTACAAAAATAGTCATATCTCGAATTATCTCATATAGAATGACTTGATTCTAATTTTAGATGAACGTAGACTCAAAGATCTTTCTTTGGACATCAAGTTTATATTTTAATTCCTTTTAGAAGGTCTCCTTTGATTGGAACACTTTTGACCTTTTATTTTGTCTCGAGAATAGAATGTGTTAATGCCTTGATTCTTCTTCAAGTATTATTGATCTTTGATCATTCTCTTCTGCTTCTCTAAATATCAAAAATGCATAGGAATATTGATATATCTTCATCAGTAATGTAATAACATTCCTTTTTAGGTATCTATCATCTGTGTGTTTTTTTGTTGCTTCATTAAAACTTTGACATGGAAAAACCTAATGAGACAAAAACCATGATAAGGAAAAATAGTACAACTACTAATATCATCATGTTTATCCTTCTGGAAGCATCATCTTAGGGAGATGTATTCTCATCATTTATATCTTCCTTTTAAGAATTGCTATAAGCATATTCTTAGTGAATTAATCAACTTGTTTGACAGTCAGATAATCTCTTAAACCATTAGACTTTTTGTCCATAACATTACTTTCATATCTTGGTCTATTTGGACTCCATGTCCAAATTTTCTTTTATAGACAATCTTTTAAACCTTCATATTGTACATATGAGTTATTTCCCCTCTTCTTATAAAATTTATTAGTATGGCCATTCTTCTTGTCATATAATTCATATCTTTTGATCATGAAAGAAATCAGTGAATTTCCAATATCATGGTACCTCATGACCAATAATTATTTCTTTATATGCTCAATATACTTGCGTGGTAATGTTCTCGAGAACTAGCACTTACTGTTTCTAGCAGTCCAAAATCTTGAAGTTTATATCTTTTTGAATCATTGACATAATTGTCATTTTCCAGTTGCTTCTTATAACAATTTCAGGTCTTTGTGAGAATTATTGTGCAACTATTACTTTGCATCTCACAACTTTTCATCATCTAATTCATTCTTTCACATTAAGACATTAATGTGCCACTGGTTCACACTTTCAGGTGTATGGACTACTTGTCCAAATACTCTCTCTTTCCAAGAGATCTACATTTATTGTTTCTTTTCCTTTTTGGCCGCTTATCATATTGTGTACACTTTTCAATAGATGGTTTATGATCCTCATTCTCATCAACTGCTACATTGCATGCCTAAATATTAATGATGTTGACTTGATATTGATATCAGTTCCATTTTGTTCTAGACATGACATAGCTATTTGAGATTTCTTCTATTCTCAGGTATCTAAATTTTTTTCTTTTCATATTTGAGATCCTTAATATTTCATATCTCGATTTCGTCATTCTCATTATACTCGTTTCTTTTTCGAGGGTTGTTATATTTGATACCAATTGGTCTATCATACATCATGTGCTCTTTAGACTCATTAGCAGTTTGATTTAGTCATCCTGGGACATTAATTCTCACTGGAGCATTCACAGCTGGTTGTGACATAATCACTTTCTAAGGTTAGTAAATGAGTCTGGCAACTCATATGTAAATCTTTGTAATAGAATTATCTCCATACATTCATTTTGGACTTCTGCTTTGCGCTCTTTAGTCCGAGGATCAATGATAATTCATTTCAACTCATTCATTTTCCAGCTGTTTATTTTCTCCCTCTAATGTTGGATAGACTAACTTTTGAGTCTTTAAATAAATCTTATAAAATCTTCAAGATTTTATCGTTAATAGAGATCATATCCAACATATTCATAACCTCCTTTGAGGTCCCAATTTTTAGTGGTATGGTAGAGTAACTACAACTTATCCAAATTTTCTAGATGGGATCTTTGATTCCTGACCCAAAACCAATTTGATGGGGGGAGCTATTAGTTACTCTTTGGTATTATGTGAATCAATGTTGCTGCATTTTACGTATGAACATTAGCTACAAGATATTCATCTTGTATCTCTACATGCATAAAATAATCATCAGATGCTTATTAATTCACCAGTATTACCAATTAGTCTCGCAAACATCAAGTTGCGGATCTATGACAAGGATATATGTGAACTTCTTGTTCATGCATTAATTATAAATATATGGTGGATGATCAGTCCACCAGTGGGTGAACAAGGTCACTAACATCTTTTTGTATAAATAGATTCCAAAATCTATTTGACTGGTGAAAATCGTATTCTAATATTGCCTTGTAAGCAAACAGCATATAACAGATCCTTCGCAAGAGGCTTCTGGTTCTTTTATGAATGTCCATTATAATTATCTTTTGCATCATTATTAAACCGGGATGGCATTACCGGTTTGCCAAATATTACACTTTTTGTAAATTTCTGGTTTTACTATTACATTTATCTCCATTTTCTAATCATTATGTAGTACAATACAATAATGCACCGGGTAATACTTCTTGTTGAAGGTATTCAACATTTCTTTTTAGTTATTTTCTCAACATTATTAGATTCTAAATCTCATGCTTTTAATTTATAAATGACTTTTTAAGTCTATTTTCAGTGTGAACATACTATTCGATATTCCACTTACTAGGGATGTGGGACTCTCTAATTCTCTCCCTCGAGATAATGATAATCCAAATTCATATATCTAGAACTGAATCCCACTTTAGAATAAACAACATACCCAATTTATAGTCATGTGTTATATCTTAGATCTTTGTGACTTTTGAGACTTGGGAAATTATAGGACATTAATGATTTTAAGCTCCAATCCTATAAGCAATCACAAATTTGCTTTTCTAGAGCTTTCAATAATCTTTATACTATCACATATTCTATTTATGCTAGTTTTCTTTCATATTTAGATGACATATATCTTGTTTATTATCATCTTTGTTTTTTATCTTCAAGTGAGAATATGAATTCTAAAAGGAATTTTTTCAGTCTTAACCTTGATTTTGTCCATATCCAAATTCATTTTTATTTTCACTTTTGTTATAGGTTATCACATTGTCTTTGGGAAATGGAATAGAAAAAATTAGATGTGATTCAAGATCTTTCATTGATAACTCATTTAATTTAGTCTCAGTGAGAAAGTATAATTCATTAAACTTCTCATTTCAGTGACAACAATATTTCTCCAGTCTCTGAATCACTAAAACTCTTTTTTTGCTTGTTTTCCAGATTTTATGGATATTTTACAGTCAGGTCTTAAATTTAAAATTTATATATACAATGATGATAAAATATAAAATTACAGAGATATTGTTATCACCAAATCTTATATTAAGACATAAATGACATTTTTATAGTAATTCTTTCATTAATAATATGTTACTAGTATGCCATTAATAATTTCATATCAATTAGTTTTTTTTAAATAAATAAATTATTTAAATAAATAAATTATTTAAATAAATCAGGTGATATGTGCAAATTAATATGCCTAATCAAATTTAATTAATCACGATTGGGTATTGAAAATGATAGATAAATAATATATCTCAATAAGGATGACCTGAAGTGGGGATTGCAGATGGAGATGAAACACTTTTGCTTTCTCTCAGCTCTTTAAAATATCATGCAAAATCCTTTTTTTAATAAACAAGTATATAAACCTGAGATTTTGAAAACCTTTGGTCATGAAATATGGCATCAAAGCGCAGGACCAACAAAAGAAACTTTTGGTCAAGGCCCTAAGCCCATAAAAGAAAATATGCAATTAAACAAAATTAATTCAAATCTCTAGGGGAGATTTTAAAATTGAAAGACAAGACCCTACTCAGCCGCTTATGTGGATTATGCCGTGGGCCGGACCAACATTAGACACTTCACCAATAATTAGTCGCACCATATACACGGGAAAATTATCATTTGAATCGAAAACTTTCAAATTTGGTTAGAAAAAAATATAAACTTTCACTTCGACTATTTAAAATACCAATTTTCGTTAATAAGTTATTTTAGTCATAAATTTCAATTGATTATATCATTTTAGTCATATCGTTAGTCAACATTTATAGTAGACTAACAGTAGGACTAAAATAACTTTTAAAGTTGATAATTTTTTTGGCCCAAATATAAATTATCTAACTTTTAAAATAAATTATTTAGTAACTAAAATTTTTTTTATAAAAATAAATATTGAATAAATAAATTATAATTTTCAGTATTTCCTTCAAATGAAAATTTAAATAATTTCATTATATTCTAAAATAGTTAGTTAACATATCATTAGTTTAATAATTATTTATTAAAAATTATAAAGAATAAATGTCAGTTTTGTAACTATTCATAGAGTTTGGATTATGTTTCATAATTTATTGTCAAAATTGATGTCTCTTTGGCAAAAATATAAATCAACGCTTTTCCAAAAGATTAAATATTAAATATTGAAAATATATTTTTGATAACTATAACACTAATAATAAAAGTTTATTTATATAATTTCATAAAAAGATATCAAATTTGGCAATAAAATTATGAAACATAATCCAAACTCTATGAATAGTTACAAAACTGACATGATTAATAATTTTAATAAATAATTATTAAACTAATGATATGTTAACTAACTATTTTAGAACATAATGAAAACTATTTAAATTTTCATTTGAAGAAAATAATAAAAATTATATTTTATTTATTCAATATTTTTTTTAAATTATAGTTACTAAATAATTTATTCTAAAAGTTAGATAATTTATATTTGGGCCAAAAAATCATTAACTTTAAAAGTCACTAGATATTGATCCGTGCGTCCGCACGGGTATATGTTTTTTTTATATATTCTAACCTTTGGGTATGTTATCAACTTGATTTTTTGTGTTCATCTTATAGATTAATATGTTATTTAGATTTGTAGATTAATATGTTATTTAGCTTTGACATTGGTGTATTTTGTTTCATGCATTTAGTTTCCGAACTTTCTAATATATTACGTTCTATCGGTTTCTATTCAATTTATTTTGATATATTAAACATTAAAACGTAAAAATTATAGATTTAAATAAAACTTTAAATTTTATTAAATTATATTACAAATATTTTGTTTTAAACTTTTATACGAAGTTCATATTTGACTTTTTAAAAAATAAATACATGTCTAAACATATACATTTCAATTGCTATAGGCCCTTGCCAAATACATTTTTTGAAAAAAATACATGTTTTTACTGTTATAAAAATTAGTACTTTTAATATAGTTTTTGTAATATATATTTATAATATATCTACACAAAACTATTATTTTCTTCATATTCAGCAATTTATTGTTTTGAATAGTCAATTACATTAGTTGCTTGCCTATATATATTTGTATTATTAGATTTGCATTGGCAAAATATTCATATAAATATGCATGAAATAATACTATACAATATTAATTATTAATATATAGTCTTGTATAAAATTTAATTAAAAGTAATACTTAATTATTCTTAGATCATTTACAGATTTTAAATATTGTTTTCTCAAAATCATGGACACTAATACTGAAACAACTTTAAAATTTTACTATTATTGATTATCCTATTAATAAATGTAATTCTTATATGGTTTGCCTAAGAATATAGAATTTAATTGAACGAATAACATGTTTGGTATTAGTATAGAAATATCGATCATTTGCCTTTACTCTTGATTTTCTGTAAAGAATTTTGAATTCAATTAAATACAATAAGATTACATTCTTAGATTTTTGTGTTAGTATAATAATATTAGATCTTTTTCTTTTATATTTAGATTTTATTTTAGGAAATTAAATATTCCAATCTGAAAAATTTATGTGGTAGCTATAAATTAGGTAAACTGAAGCTTGACGGTTAAAGATTAACTATGTTTTATATATTGGGAATATTTTTTGGAAAGTAAAAAAGTAATGAGCACTCAAATTTTACTAACCATAAAAAATTTGGTTTTCGGGTAGTTCGTATATTTCTGGTAAAATATCGGTTATTTAGGATAAAATTTCAAATGATTAGGAAGATTTATATTAAAAATTTTGGATATGTCGAATTACTTTGGATATTTCAGACAAAAATATCTGAATGCTTTCGGATACTTTTGGGCAGTCTAGATAGTTTGGACATTTTATAATAATTTAGTTATCTTCAAATATTTTGGATTCTTTTAAATAAAACTTTAACTTATAAATATATATTTAGTTATGTCATATGTATATATAATTAATATTTATATATATATATATTCATGTACTCATTCGGTTCTCGGTTTGGTTCTGGTTTGATTCATTTATTTTAGATATAAAAATATAAGAATCATTTGAGTATTTGAGTGTTTTCGGTTCAGTTTCGGTTCGTATGATTTAATCGAGTTTATGTATGTATCTGAAGTCTTAGAGTTTTGTTAAGATTAAATCTATATTCTAACTCATTTATTTGCAGTATGTCGATATAGTAGAATTTAATGTTTAAGAATCCTATTGAAATAATGATTTAATGATCTAGTTAATTTCGTATTTAATAGTTAGATTTTCATTAATTATAGGGATTTTATATCTTGAATATTTTTTTTAAAAAAAAATCTATATTATTAATCAGTGGCATGAGATTGTAATTGTTTAGAAAAATTAGGGTTATTTCAAATTTGTATTTCAGTTTTAATATTTTAAATTTTAGGTCTACTGTTAGTCAACTATAACTGTTGACTAACAATATGACTAAAATTATATGGTCAATGGAAATTTATAACTAAAATGATTTGTCAATAAAAATTGGTTTTTAAATAATTCAAGTGAAAATTCATATTCTTTTCAATCAAATTTGAAAATTCGTAAATTAAATGACCATTTGGCCCTTCATATACATGTCGATATAGGTAAACAGGTTAGTATGATGGTATAAACCCAATGAGTTGAATCAAAAGACATGTCTATATAAAATAAAATAAAATAAAATAAAAGAAATAGATGACATATTATAAGTCGGTTTTATTTATTTATTTATTTATGTATTTATTTATAACTCGTATATAGTGTACGGTCTTAACTAACACATATTTAAGCATGAATCAAAGAAAGAAAGCTCAAAACAATAGCGTCAATCAAAGCTGTAATTTTGACCAAACCAACCGACGTTTCTCTTATCAATTTCAAGTAAAAATTCTCAAGACCGTCAATTCTATAGACATGATTTATTTATCTCACGTTATGAAAACGCATGAGGCAATATTTATAAGGTTAACGAGTGTACATGAATAATACATAGTCGATTGAACTTAAAGTTTTATACCATGCTTAAACAAAATAAAGATATGTTTTTTTTCTTTTTTTTGATAATCATGAGGATCCGACGATAGAGGTCAACCGACTAGTATCCACAGCACTCCATGTATTCTTGCGATTTAACGATAATCCGAGTGACCACATAGAATTTCGAAGCCGGATCCGTATTGGGCCAAAACTCCCCCAAAACCACTAACCCATCACTTTGTGGTTATAAAGATATGTTTGTAAGTATAACGGATATTGTAACTCCATAAAATATTAATCAATATACGACAACACAGAATATAAACTTAGATTTGTTATGCATCAAGTCTTCACTTTACATAAACTAGGTGTTTTCCCGCGATTTCACGGATGATAATATTAACTATCAGAAAAGTACATGTTATGTTTATAATGCTATAATTATTGAATAATAATTAGAAGTATTAAAACTTTAACATTTAATAATTTGATAATAAAAATTTTCAATATCTATTTTTAGAAGAGCTATGAAATTTAAGATAATTCAACAACATAAATATAAGTCACTAATTTTTTAAAATGAAAGTATTGTTACAATTGGTTGTAAAATGCCTTTTAATTTATTTTAACACGTGAAAGCCGAAAACACTTTAGCCATAAAATGTATTTTTGTGTAGTTCCAAGAAGATGGCTAGAGGTTTCTATAGTTCTGGCATCTTCTTTGATGATTTGTTTTATTTGTATTTCTTTCAATTATTTGATTGTTTTCAAGTTATTTTAAATTTAACATATAAACTCATTTTAATGTTTCTTTCAAAATATTTGCAAAACAAAAGTTTCGAATATGACTAAAAACTCATTTTATTCTTGGATATGAATTATTAAAAAGAATTTAAATCTAGAGTTCGCAGATAACTGATGATAAAACTAATTTTTGTTTTAGAACTAAAAATAAATAAAACTCTAAAATATCAACTATTGAAATTGTAAGATTTCACCTATGAAGGTATATGTAAAAAATCCACTTAAATAATTTATATTTTAATATGTAAATAAATAGTGTGTTATAATTTTATATGATTTAAATGTATTTGTAAGCATAATAACCAAAAGTCACTTCAGTTACTTCTATTTTAATAAATAAGATAATAAGTGTGAAATAATTATATTATAAATCATTATAAATATACAGTTATACACGTATAGTTACATCTAGAAGCATTTACCATTTTGCATCTAAACAAGAAATGCTCAAGATTTATATAAGTAGATTTGATGAAAGTCTCATAAATGATTTAGATACTCTAATAAAATGATTACTAGGATAAGACATGCGTCTTGCGCAGGGTGAATTTTATGATAAATATTTAAAATATATAATATTGACAAATGATGTCAAATCAACAATATCTCAGTTTTATTAGGGATAAACATGTCGGTTTAACTATATGTTTAGATTTTGTTAGAAAAAAACTACGGGTTTAGGTTCGATTTGGTTTATTAAATTCTAAGAGACCCATAACCAAAGTCAATTCAAATTAGTTTGGTTTGATTTGTGTTCAGTTTTATTTTGATTTGGATTGTGTTCGATTCAATTTTAATTTAGTTTGGTTTGTGTTTGGTTCGTTTTATTTTGGTTTTGTTTGTGTTTGTTTAATTCAATCGAATTGATTTTTTTTAGTATTGTTCTAGTTACAAAAATATAATTTATAGGAACATAAACAAATCATCATTTGACACTAAGACATTATTTTCTTCATTAATATTTTTTTTTTTGTCGGCCATTTTACAGACTCATGTGGACTCTGTAAACCAAACTGGGTGCTCCGTATCCATATGGACAGTAAACGACGTTTGTTGCCTCACACTGCGTGCTAAGCTATCCGCCTTTTTGTTTTGCGTCCGTGGTATATGGACGCATTTTTATTAATATTAGTATACATTTTTAGTGGAACATTCGAATAATTCAGATATTGAAAAAGTTATATACTACATATATCAATTGCATGCATCATATTGTGCAATATTTTATATTTACTACTTATTTTCTGTTTTTTTCTGCAAATTATGAAATTATAAAATAATAATTATATATATTAAATAACTAAGAAATCAATTATTATATGTAATAAATTGGTGTGCGCATATAAATCAAACGATCACTCTTGTTTTTTGCAATCATTTTAGTGTAAATAAATCGAAACAATCACTCTTATTTGTCATATATAATATGTAACTAAATTTAAATAATATTAACATAGATAGTATAATATGTAACTAAATTCAAAATTAAAATATTAACTTTTCAATATATGTTCAATGCAAATATCAAAATATTAGTATGTATTTTCATACGATGTATAGTTTAATTTAAACGATATGAAATATATATATATATATATAAACTTACTAAAATGAAATTATTTATTCATACGGTCTTATAATCATTGTATCCTAATATAAAAAAAAATTAAACCTTGATCACAAATGTTTATATAAGATTTTTAACAGTTTTAGTAATTTATACTCGTTTTGAAAAATTCAAAATACAACATATACAAAAAATCCATTTTTATTATATCACTAATGTAATTGTGTAATTTATTTTAATAATAAAGAATTAAACAAAAGTGATAGAAAGTATACAAATTATTATCAAATCTTTATTATTTAAGATTATTAATTATCGTATATATACTTTAATCACATTAGGTAATTTCGTAGGTTTTATTGAAGGAAAGATATATGCGACCATTGTAATGCCAGAGAATATAATTTTTAGACTATAGTTTATATAAGGTGCTTTAGAATTCTTTGAAATAGGATTTGGAAGTCATACACAAGTGCCATATAGGATGGGATCTTTTTTTAATTCTTACAAAACTAAAGTTCATATTTTTTAAATGATTCTCAAATAATATATTGGGGATACCGTAACACTAAAAGACATTTTTTTTCAAAATAACACATGCAAGATATTATTCTATTGAAATAAATTAAGTAAAAATAAAATAAGCATAGACAATAATATTTTTTTGTAAATTATCTTTCTATGTAGAACTTTGTATAACCCGTAGAATCGTGCATGTGAGTTTTATATTGAAACAAACGTAAAATAGTATATAGTGTGAACGCATTTATGTAAAGTTTGACCGAACCTTCTGCACGTGACATGTAAGCGTATTTGTTCTCAAATTGATGTGCAGCTGCCACGTGGCAAACGTAATGTGAACGCATTAAATGACAATGCATTTCCTTTAATATATAGGGGATTTTGGCCAAAATAAAAAAAGTTTTTAAATAATTTCAAAATATTTATAAATGATTTGTAAATATTGTGTGGGTTTTAAAAACATAAATTTTATAGTAATGCCTTATATAGAAATCTATTTCTTTATATATAAAAGTATACAAACATTATATTTATTTCTATAAAAATATTTTAAATAATTATAAATAAATAATGCATAAAAATAAAAAAAATTGATGAAAAATATATATTATTTCTATAATTATGAAGTTAGTTACCATAAAAGATTATTTGTAATATCACTTTTGTTTTTTGGTAACAAGTATTAATTGGTTCTAGAGTTTCTTTTTACTTTTAATACCTATTTTAGAAGAGTTGTGGAAGTTAAGATAATTCAACAACATAAATATAAGTCACTAAAATTATTTTTCTTAAAATTAATTATTATTACGGTTCAAGTAATTATTTGTAAAGTTTTCTTTTAGTTTTTTTTAAAACACATGAAAAGGAAACACATTAGCCATAAAAAAAACTGTATTTTGTGTAGTTCCAAAAAGATGGTTAGAAGTTTTTATAGCTCTGATATCTTTGTTGGTGATTTGTTTTATTCATGTTTCTTTCATTTGTTTGATTTTTTTTCAATTTACTTTAAATCTAACAAAAACATTAACTGTTATTATGTGTTTCTTTTAAAGTATTTGGCAAATTTTTTTTTGGATATGACTAAAACCCCAATTTAATTTATATATCAATAAGGTATTAAAATTATGTAAATATAAAGTTCGCAGATAATTAATTATAAAACTAATTTTTATTTTAGCACTGAAAAATATAAAGAAAAATAAAAAAATATCAACTATTGAAATTGTAAGATTTCACATATGAGCGTATATGTAACAAAAATCACTCAAATAATTTATATTTTAATATATAAATAAATGGTGTGTTATAATTTTATATGATTTAAATGATTTATTTTTAATCTTAATTATAATTAGATCTAGAAGCATTTACCATTTTTCATCTAAACAATAAGTGCTCAAGATTTATATAAAACAGATTTGATAAAAGTCTCATTAATGATTTAGAAACTCTAAAAATGATTTTGTAGGCCAGAAAATATATGGAAATGCCTTATATAAAAATTTAATTATTTATATAAGAATAAACAAACATTTTATTTTTTCTATAAAAATATTTTTTAAATAATTATAAATAAAGAAAATTTATAAAAATAAAAAATTGCTGGAACAATGTATATTTTCTATAATTATGCAATTACTTAACATAAATTATTATTTATAATAATATTACTTATGTTTTTGGTAATTTGTATTAATTGGTTCTACAGTTTCCTTTTACGAGCTTAGGAACTCTCAGCGGACATCATGATCAACAGCTTACTAGGATTTTGATTGTTTTTAAATAAATTTATTAACCCATGCGTTTTTGTTTAATAGTTCTAACTAACATGAATACAAATTGTTTTACTATGGTTGCGCTGATAATTTTAAAAATAATTAAACTTGATTAAAACAAATCAAACATATTTAAAATAGGGAAGTTTACTAAAATGACACAAAATAATTGTGTTATCATTAGAATGACTCATATTTATTGAAAATTATTAGAATATTTTGCTTCTCGAAATTATCCTTGCAGATAGTTATAACAAAAAGAAATATTATCAAATTATTCTTATTATTTGATCGACGGCAGATTTATTTTCGAAAAATAAATATGTTGAATAATAATTGTATAAAATCTGTGTAGAAAAAAAAATCTACAGTTAAGGTAGTGTCATACTTTCTAAAAACAATAGATTTATTAACACGACATAGTTAATTGTCCGATTTGATTAGAAAACAGATTTGTAAGAATATGTCTGTCGAATGAAGTAGTAGATTTGTTATACACGATAGATTTATGTGGTCAAATTATTTCTTATGGACCAATTTATTTTTTATGTTAGACTTATTTTCTTACGACAGATTTATTTATTTGATTAAAATTGTTTGCAAACTTTTTGTTTATATAGTATCAGACTTTGTAATCTATGTCGTGGCAGATTTATTGACGAAAATCTGGGTTTATATAAGCCAACTTTAATTTTGACCCGTTTTTCTAATAATTCCAAATCTGGTTTATTTTTAGGTTAATTTTCTTTTTGTCAACAATAAAAAAAAATTCATATAGACTCTGCAAACCAAACTGGTACTTCCGTATCCATATGGACGACAAACAATGGTTGTTTTCTTGCACTGCATGCGAGACTGTCTGTTTTTGAATTCTACGTATGTGGTATATGAACGAGCTCTAAAATGTTGAAATTTCTCTTCAAGAACTTTATGTCTTCCAAATAATTTGTAAATGCTGGCCATTTGTTATTTGTTGTTAGGGAAATTCCAACTTGGACTTTGTATCAACCAAACGACTATCACTTGCTAGTTCTACTACTTGTTAGGTTTAGCTATACACATAACTTCTCTACCCCTTTAAGTGTTAAAGCTTTGGATTTTTGTGATGAACAAAAGAAACATAAAACACACAAGATTATTCAACCTGTTTCCTTGCGGTACCTCTGGGGTGGGATCCTTCTCCCACAACTTCCACTATCAAGCAAAGTTTACAAGTTCCTGTCACTTCTTACTTCTTTGAGAATAACAAAAGAGATTACAGAAGGAGAGTAAAATACCAACACACTCTAAGAACACAAAGATTTGAACTTTGTTTCTTCTCTTGTATATGGTAGTTTTTCACTCTTTGACTACTTCTCTCTTGTTTATGAAAATAGAATGTGAGACAGAGACACAAACCAAGAAAGTCCACATTTTTATTCACATCAAGGGCGACATACAAACAAGAACACAGTGGTTATGTACGGACAACAAGACCACAATGGTTGTATGCAGAACACAGTGATTGTGTACAGATAATACAATAAGCTCAACATACAAACCAGAACACACTAAGCTACAAAAACAAGAATAGAACAGCAATTACCTTAATGAACAAGAAGCTCAATATACAGGCAAAAACACACACTAAGCTACAAAAACAGAACAGCACCAAGTGGTTGTGTACAGACAGAATGGTAAACCTTGTTGACAATGGGAGATGAGATAATGTTGGAACGGGTTGGCCGAGTCAGACTCGTGTCAAAGGGGACGGACAAGAAAGTTAATGAGACCGAGCAAGGCATCTTCATCGAGCAGTTGGAGAGTGAGTGAGACAGTAATTGATCGGATAAGGCTCCCTCGGAAACTCTCGATTCATCACGTGTAAGTTTTTTCTTCTGAAAAAGTACAAAATTCAATTCCATTATTTGCACCAAAACGCTATACGATGATCACTATTAGCTATACAAACCTTTCTTAACATCAAATCAATCAAACCTAAATTGAAAGGCTTTTGTTTTTCAGAAAATAATTATCTTGTAAAGGTATTTAGAGATCTCCAATGATGATTGTGTCACACAGATTATGGTTTAAGAATCATTCGAGTTATCTTCATTATCAGTACAATGATGATCATCGCTTCCATCAAACTCATCTTCACCAGCTCTATCCGTCACATCGTCGGGAAGATCTTCATATTGACAGTTAGCGTCAATAAGGAGGATTTCATCATTTTGTTGATCAGGTACCTCGAATTTAGTGATACACACTTCTTGAAGGTGGTCCTTATCCAGCAACCATTCGTCCACGTGGTGTAAGTTTGATAGCAGCTAACTAATTTATTTCGAAATTTCTAAGTCGAGGGTATGGAATGAAGCTAACCTGCTCAGCTTGAGAAGATAAGATGAAATGCTCAAATTTGTTGTATCTTTTTTCCAGAATTGACATCCACCACCAAATTTTGTTAAACCAAACACCTCTATTCACAACGGGGTCAAACAAGTCACATTTGAAGAGGATGCATTTCAGTTTCAATAACCCGAAAATTACACTTCAATAATCTCATGCAAGATCCTACAAGTATGTTTTGCCTTTCACACATAATCCATAGTCACTTGTTATCCGACGTCTCACATACTCGTATGCATGAAAGGTAAAACCTTGTGTTAAATACATAGGTGACATGACGACCTTTGCTACTGGACCTTGGACCAAATCGTTAAACCATATGGGATAATTTGGATCATCATAATCAACCTACAAAAAAGTAACAACTTTAAAACTGCATATTATATTACAGTGTTTACCACTTGATTAATATTTGAGTGAGATATAGTACCAGACATTTTAATCACTTGACAAAGTATTGATGTTTCCGTTAGTCCAGCTCAGTTACGGATATTCCTGGTTTGCTTTTTAACTAATGTTACAAAAAAGCTGCACATATAATAAAAATACACAGTGGAACACCAAAAAGCTGCAAAACAATTTTTACATTTAGAAAGAACTCGTCACTACATCCTCGCAGTTGAGCAGAATATAAGTATGGGCACTATGTCCATCCTCTTCATTGGACCACTATACTTCTTTCAATTTACCAACAAACCATCTAATTTGGCAGAAAATGTCAGGAAAACCATCAATTGCTTATGTTGCCACGACTCCACCATTATCACATCTTTTAGGAGTTCTTTTCCTGGTACGAACTGTTCGTGAAAAGTAGTATGATGTGAAGTGAGATGTTTCTGCTGTCAAACTCCCAACAACGATCAACCTTTCCACCTTTGCAAGATTTTTGGCTTTCCCTTTCAAATGTTTAATGGAGCACCCATACGGATACATCCATCCGTAATGAACATGTCTACGCAGCAATACCTCATATGGGAGTTGGATAATTAGATGTTCCATGAGCTAAAACAAATACTGGAGGAAATATCTTCTCTAGGCTGCATAGTAAGATCAGAATATTCTCATGAAATTGTTGGATGACTTCTTCCTTGAACATATATGTTCACGGGTCCTTGAAGAATACCCCAATGGCTGTGTATTGCAAAAAAAAAAACATTAATAACATTTCATAACATATGTATATATATTTTATTAATTCATCAACAGTATTTACCTGCAAATGCTTCAAGTACATTTGTTGGAAGCATCTCAACAAAGCGGATGGAAGTAGGCGTTGGATAAAAAAATGACAATTATGACTTTTAATTCCTGAGAACTTTTGAACTTGTTCGACACATCGTGAGAGATTAGAAACATAATGATTGTGAACCTTTACTTCTGAGGCAACAAGTTATACAAAGTCGTCTTTGCTTTTGATGACTACCAGAATATGGTAACTGAAACATTTACATTGCTCTTGATATTTCACTAACTTGGCTTGGGACTTATTAATTGAGATTCGGATTTGATCCGAGATCCGACCCGGATTCACTCCGAAAATCAAGATATCTGGAAGGGCAGGATCCGAATCCAGATAGTAAAATGTTGGATGCGTCCAAACCGAATCCGAATCTGGATATCTTGATTTTTTAGTCTGAATATCCAGATCCGTAATTTTTATTGATAGTTATTTCAAAAATAGTAATATATATAATACTTATTTTATTTATCTATAACTATTAAAAAAGAGAACAAATAAATCTTGACCCTGAATTTTCCTCAAAAATTACAATAGAATGCCACTAGCGTAAATGGAAGCTCAAGAGAAGTGGTTCAGCTCAGCTAGCTGGATGAGCTAGTTGGATGAGCTAGCTATACAAGCTGGGCAGCTGGCCATAACTCGATCTTAGCTAGCTAGTGTATTTCAGCTCGATGAGCTGGATAAGCTAGCTAATTCAGGTGGACCGATGAGCTAACAAGCTCCATGGATGTGGCAAAGGTATGATCTAGCTATGTTTGCATAGATCAGATAGAATGGTTTATGGGAATGAAACCTCGAATTTGTATGACTTGGTTTGAGCTTAGGATTGACCTTGGAGCTGTTGGTAGTTGAATAAACTAACCAAGGCTAGGGTGATTCGGTCAGACAAGTATATTAGATTGGTTTTAGACCAATGGTTGATTAGAGAATTATTCCACTGCGTATAAGTTGAAAGGATCTAAGCTAGGAATTGACTAAGGTAGTCGTGAGCTAAGATCTAAGATAGCCCTCGCCTAAGGGTGATATTATAGATAATGGATAAAAAAAATTAGAGGTTCGGTGAGTGTGTGAACCGAGCGACGTAAGCATTCGACCGCGGCCTGAGAGGCCGGGATCGGGTCTCACAAGTTAGTATCAGAGCATGCTTGATCCTGTTCAGGACAGAGCTCAAAGATGTTATGTTTCAATCCGAAGTTATTTCTGAAACTAAGATGACCATGGAGCCTTAGTTGTGGTGAGCCAAGTTAGAGTTGAGGTAAGTTAGGAAATCATGCATGTGAACGGGAATTTCCAAGATGAGCCTGCTTAGCGAAGATGCACTCAGCAAGGGCAAGATCCTGAAACAGAAAGGTTAGTCGATCTAGTTAGTTGGAAGTAATGGACTGTTTGAAGTATGGGAGCAATGCCAGATTTGATTATGGATGACCTGGACATGGGAAGTAACATAGACCAGAGAGTGACTTAGCTTGAAATAAACGTACAGCACTCTATTGAGGTTAAGTGTTATTCCTTTGTGGCCGTTAAGAACAAGTGAGCCTATGCGATGTTCAAGTTGGTTTAAAAGAGACGCTACATGACTAGTAGACAAGTGGACTTTTGATCAGATTGATCAGCTTGGACTCTGTATAATTCAAGGTAGAATTCCTTAGATCAAGTCAAATATACTTAGTATGATGGAGATTGAGGTATATTATAAACACTTTTGTGAATGGTATAGGACGTTCACAGCAGTGTTACACTTTGAAGAATGGTATGAGACATTTTCCAAATGTGTTTTAAACCGAGATCCTTCTCAACTAGGTACGTAATGGATGTGGAAGTATTAAAGTTATTGGCAATGCCATGAGGGATGTTGTGGACATTCTTTGTGGGTGGTCATGAACTGAGATACTTTCCATGACGTGATGATATTGTATGATTACAACAATATGTTGTGAATCAGTTGGAGGTAGGCTATGCTTATGGTTGAGCGGTCTGGAGAACAAGGCATATCCGCTAAGGCAGAGTAACTTAGGGATAGCATGATTCTACCAGGGCTCGACAGAGATAAGCATTACTGATGAATCTCTTGTGAGGAGATCCTTTTGTCCCTGATTCTTTGAAGGAAGATCTGATGGTTTCAGAGAGATATGGGTTGATTTTGATGGTGATAGATGTTTTGATGGAATGATATTTAGAAATGATCTATGAATTGATCAGATCTTATGTAGATCTGTGAAAGATCAAGAGAATGAACTCTCTTTGTGATCAAAGACAAGTTTTGTTTGCAGAGAATGAACTCTTTAGCAATCAGTGTTCATGGATTAACAAGGGATTCACAAATTTAGAGAGAGTTTTTGATAAAAAAAAGTGAATAAAATTCTGTCAGCAACATCAAGATTTTAAGTAGAAAAGAAAGAAGGAAAACAAGTTGAAAGGTCCAAAACTTGTAGAAAAATAAGAAAAACTTAATTAAAACTAAAATTGTCTCGAAAACTCAATAATTATTTATTTTGGCTGACTCCTTGGCTTGAATTTCGTGGCTAGCCTTGCTGAAAGAAAGAATGGATCCTCAACTTGGGTATTGATCTTCTTTTAGACTCCGAAAAAGGCATAAATCATCCATGGGGCTGATCCTTATCTTGTTTGACATGATTTTCACATCAAAAGTAAGCTGATTAGCTCCATTCCAGACATAGATTCATCTTCAAGCTTTCCATTCAGCCATCCCGGTTTATCCTTGACCGCATAGTCATCTTGCTCAACCGTGGTTGCATCATCGCCCCCTCCTTTGAAAAGATTTTTCATCAAATATGTATCTCCTACATCAAAAGGAAACAAGTAAGAAGCAAGACAAATGATCAAGAAACTTCAAAGTAAGGTTTTAGCATGAAAGCTACATCAAAGTAAGGTTTTAGACAGAAACTTCCTTGGAGTTTTGAAGCCATTTTCCTCAAGTACTTTCATCTCCAAATCTAAGGCTTATAAGATTTGCATTTGCTATTGTTCCTTACACCTTCTGAGACTGATCCTGCTATTCCTGGATAAACAGAGACTAGAAATACAGTGTCATATAGTAAAAGCATGTTCTTAATCTGATCAATAACCAAGCATTTCTTTCTGAGAACATGTTGCACTTGTTTCAGACTTTTAAGATACACATCAAACTAAGTATTGTAAACCAGAATGGTATCAAGACACTCAACAACATAGAACAACTTCAATTCATGCCTAACTTTCTCAGAATCAGAAGACAAATGATTAAGTTCAAACTGAGAATCACTTATCAAGGGCTCGACATGTTTTTCAAAGAATGTATTGTAAACCAGAATATAATCAAAGCTCAAAACAACACAAATCTCAAACAAATATCACAAAACATGCCAAGATTTATCAGTTTCAGAACATAAGATACCAAGTTTTAGAATACAATCACAAATAAAATTAGTTTCAGCTTTAAGTGATTTTGGTTTCTGCAAATTCTTAACCATATACTCTTTCAAGGCACGTGTGGCAGAAAAAAAAATCATCAGTGATCAGTTCATGTCCAGAAAAACTCAGATCAAAGCAAGGAAAAGGATCACAAGGTTTTATGAAAAAAGAAATCAGATTGCTTCAGAACAAGCTCAATTCTCTTTACTGGGTGATCAAGACTTTTGTTATGTTCCATAAACTGATCAAAACTCAAAACAAGACCACGATAGTTGTTAACAACACATTGAAAACATTTTTGATCAGTGAGTTTTATTAGGTTCAAACACTTTAAAATAATTAATCATCTTATCAAAAACAGTGTTTGAAACACAAAATTCTCTCACTTTTTCAAAACCAAAATGTTTTACATCACTGGAACTAACCATAACAAACATTTCAGGCAGAGACTTAACCATATCAAGATCCTTACAGTGCCTTGAGAGTTCAAAGAGAATGACTTAGCATCTGTTTCTACTTCAGTGTTGGGCTGCTCCAACACTTCTTCTGTTGGTGAACTCTTTTGTGCTTCTTCTGCTGAGTTTTCTTCTGAGACCTGAGACACTAAAAAAAGGCTACTCGGATGCACCGGTTCTGGATAAGTTAGTTCATCACAATCAGGTGTAACTTCAGGTAAAAATTCAAAACAGAGAAAAGAACTCTCATATTTTTCCAGCAGCTTTGTTTCTCCTTGGTCTTTCGACCATGTTAAGCAATCTGAGACTTCTTTCTCCTCTTCAATGTGGTTACCAAGTTCTCTGATACCACTTGATGAATCTGGCTCTGATTCAACCATGGTTGAGCCAGCTGACTATGCAACAAAGGATAAACCGGGATGGCTGAATGGAAAGCTGGAAGATGAATCTAAGGTTTGAATAGAGCATGCTGAGCTTATTTCTCACTCAAGTTACAATGAAGAACATGTCAAACAAGCTGTACAAAATGTGATTAGACTCATGGACGAGTTTGGAATTTTCTCTACCCAAAAGAAGATCACAAACCAAGAAAATGAAGGAAGCAATGGCTTGCTTTGTTTAGTATGAGCCAGAGCCAAACCAGCCACAAAATTCAAGTGAAAAAATCAGCAAAAATAAATATTTATTGAGTTTTCAAGACAATTTTAGTTTTGGACCTTCCAACTTCTTTTCCTCTTTCTTTTCTACTTAAACTCTTGATGTTGCAGACAGATTTTTTATTCACCTTTTTATCAAAACTTTCTCTCAAATCTGTGAATCCTTTGTTCATCTATGAACATTGATTGCTAAAGAGTTCATTCTCTGATTGTAAACTTGTCTTTGATCACAATCAGATTTCACTCTCTTGACCTTAGACACATCTACACAATATTTGATCATTCCATAGATCATTTCTGAAGATCATCCAATCAATCCATCCATCATCATCAAAATCAACCCATATCTCTCTCAAACCATCAGATCTTCCTTCAAAAGAATCAGGTTCAAAAGGATCTCCTCACAAGGGATTCATCAAGTGGTATCAGAGCACCACTCTGAAGATCGATTTGTGTTTGTTTTTTTTTTTCATTTCTCAGATCTCTTTCAATTTGATTTCTATTTTCTGGGTTTCTTTCATATCCTCTGATTTCTGGGTTTAATTTTGAATTATCTGTTCTCTGATTTATGAGTTTTGATTTTGTTTTCTCTATTTTCTGGGTTTCAATTTCGAAATCTCTGTTTGCTGGGTTTGATTACATGTTCATATGATCACACCTAAGGTTTTTGTTGGAGGAGACAGTCCCGAAGCTTTTCTCTCATGGGTTGAATACACAGACTACTTCATTGACCAGAATCAAGTACCTTCATGGAATCATGGGAAAACCTACTCTTTGCTATCAATCTACTGCAGGGAGAGGCTAAAGCATGGTGGAGAGCAGAGGAAGAAGCATGCTGGTATAATGAAGAACCGATCTACACTTGGGAGGAGTTTAAAGCAATCATGGGTTCTAAGTATGTACCTAATTATCAGTGGGAGGAAACTGAATTCAATTTTTACTTGGGAGAGTCTAATCTGCCATACCCACCACAAGAGGTTTCCTTGTTGATGTTTTCAGCTGAACAGGAAGGAGAAACACAAGTTTTGTGTGTTCATGTACCTGATCAATCCAAGAGAAAAGAGGAAGTGCTTGAAGATTCCTCTACTGCTGCAGAATTGGTGTATACTCTGGTTGATCAAGGTGAAAGTGTCAAGACTCTAACTTGTGAATCTTTTATCAAACCTTTGTCATACTTTCATTTCAACTTTGTGGATTATTTTTGGGCTGTTGGAGGATTGTAACAGATCATTTTCGAACCAGGAGGAATCTTATGTGTGTTTGAAAGGAGTCACAATATTCTGGGTTTAAAAAAAGCTTCATTCAAGCTTAGTTTGGGAATTGTTGTTCCTGTCCAAAACTACTCAGTCAATCAGCAGAATCACAAAGAAACAAACAGGCTTCTCATGGAACACTTGACGCTTATCAAGGGTCAGCAATACTTTGTTTTTAAGCCAGGAGAGGACCCGTATGTGAACAGAAACAACAATCTCATCTTTGCCAACAGATCGACACACTTGGAGCAGAAAGTAGCAGGTTATGTCATCATCCTACACAGTTTGGATTTGAGGATAAATCCTCTTAAAGGAGGAGGGGATGATGCAACCCTGACAAGCAGCAATGTCAAAGGAAGAAGAACAAGTTTTGAACCAGCAAGACAACTGATAATAGCTTGGCTTAATGGACTATTTATGAACCATATCGGTTTGATCCATGAAGTTCTTGACCGAGAGAAGCTAATGGGGTTGATGGAAATTTGGAGGCCTTGTGCTCAATAAGATTTGGATTTTCCAAGAAAGGCCCAACAAGAAAATACAAGTCATAGCCGAATAATATATCAATCTGACGCAATTCAGATACCGTTAACCATGCCAAAGGACGCGACCAGCCGAAGAGTTTTGCGACCACAACTTTCAAAATCGGTCAAGTCTTTGCTTGCAATGATCTATGTGTTGTTCTTTAGATAAGTCTTTTCGGACTCTACAACTTGTAAGACTATAAAAAGGCTTAAGTAGCCATGAGAATAAAATCATTCACCTTTTTTGTTAAAAACTCTCTACAAGTTTGTAAATCCTTTGTTCATCTTATGAAAATCGATTGCTAAGGAGTTCATTCTCCATAAGTATTTGTCTTTGATCAGAAAACAGAGTTCATTCTCTTGATCTTAGATTCTTCTACACAAGGGTTTGATCATTCCGCAGATCTTACACTGAAGTTCATCTTCCATCTTCGACTTCTATCCACAAATCCATATCATCATCGAATCATATCCAATCCAACGCCTTTTCCAAATTGATCCAACCAAAAACAGAGTGGCCTTTCCTAGGATTTTAATCACATATATTCTGATCTTAACACTAAACTGATGTTGATTTTTTTTAAATTATAATTGTCATGTTGCCGTATGTTTCCCACAGTTATATTTAGGTGTTTGTACATATAGATGTTATGCTGTTGTATGTATATTAATGGGAGAAGTTAATGTGACTATTATATTTGTGTATGATTATGCTTATGTGTGTTTGTTCTTATCGACATATAAAATTGGTTATGCTATTGTAGGTCATGATACTAAGAAATTTAAATCAAATAGAAGGACTTTGCAATGGAACAAGGTTACTAATTATTGAAGCATAAATCCTAACCGAAAGTTATGTGAAGAAATATATTTCTCCATGCTACTAAGAAAATTGGTTATGCTGTTGTAGGTCAAGTTACTAAAGAATTTAAATCAAATAGAAGACCTAAGCAACATGATTATTGAAGCAGAAATCCTAATTGAAAGTTAGGTGCAAAAATAAATTTTTATCTTTAGAACTGTCATTCCGGTCGCCGAGGAAACTTGAATAGAAGAGAAACTGAAATATATTAATTTTCTATATGAGTTTGCTATTCAATGACCATCAACAAGAGTTAAGATCAAAACGTAAAAAAAGTTGGTTTATATTTGCCAAGTCAAGTCTTATAGTTATAACCCGCACTATCCAAAATAACTATAACTACAGAGCTTCAGACTTTTAAAATATAATGACAATAGTATTGTACAAAATATTATGTATCAAGAAGTTTTCAATAACATATGATATTTAGGAAAAGAGGTTAAACTCAAACCATTGATGCTAAAGTAATCAAATTTGATATTTTATCTATCACTATATTTGATATTTAGCTGACAATGAATAATACATATATATATATATATATTGATTGGTGTTGTGTAACATTAACATTTTGAATTGTGTTATTTTTAATTTGTCGTAAACAATATAGACAATATAAAGAGTTCACAGTTCTATATGTTTTAATCAACTACAATTAACATTATTTTGAAAAATAATTAAAAGTGAAATATTTGTTAAAAAAACTAATATACTGTTTAAAATACTGTGATTATTGAAATAGAAATACTAATCAAAATATACTGAAGAAAACATATTATTACTATTAAAATAAGTTACCACTATATACTGAAAAATTCAAGAACTAATGTGAAAAAATATTTTTTAATGTGTTTGTATAATAAAAATATCAAATAAAATATGTTTAATTCACGGATCCGTATCTAGTATATTCATAAAGTTTAACAAATAAACTAGATCTTGACCCGCGCTTTGGAAGCGCGGAATATTTTACGATGAAAAATTTCACTAAATAACTTAACAAATATTTTGGTAATTTTTAAAAGTGTGTATTTAAAATATTTTTGCATTTAAATCAGTATTTTTAAATTCAACCCGATTGTGATTATACCGGTTAATTCGGAGATCTGACAATTCAATTTAGGTTTTTAAAATATTTATATTAAAAAATTATTAAAACCCGAGACTAACCGATTGAACTGTTGGATGACCGATATGTAATCTAATTTGATTTAAATTGTAATAGTTTCATAATTTGTAATCTTATACTCCAAATTTTAAAGTTCATTATTTTACATTTTATGAAATTATGACGTTTCTACAAAATTTTAAAAAGAAAATGATAGATATAACATAACTAAGATTAATTATTGTATTGTTTGGAAACATTGATAGTAGTATAAAAAATATATTGTTTGGAAACATTGATAGTAGTATAAATAAATAAATATATTCTTTGGAAACATAGATAGTAGTATAAAGAAAGAAACATTAATGATTTAATGTAAGTTTAACTATAAAGTATAAAGGTGTATTTAATTTAAAAACTTACAAAATAAATGTTAGGTCCAATAGAATGTTTCTGTTTTAATAAGATAGATGAATCCATAAAAGGAAAAGAGGGAACTAACTTTGTCCTTTATGTCGGCGTGATTAACGGAACTCGGAGTCTTCTTTTCCTTGTCTTTGATTCTCAGTTCAGTGCAAGTGCCTTAGAGCATCATTATCCCAACAACCCATAATAGGTTGCTTAATTACATAATAATAATATTTAAGGAGTTTTTTTGGGTAAACAACTTATCTAAGCAACTTGATACTTTTTCTCCTCCATTGCAAGTTTCTTAGGATTTTTTTGTATTCAACAGTTTCAAACATAAACACATTGCAATACACATTATGATCAAAGCTACATTAAAGTCAAAACATATGATATAGCTTTAAGAGAAGAGCGAGAAAATACAAGTCACATAATCTAGAATTGTCACTTGCAAAATTGTAGCTCGGACGGCTCAGGAACATGCAGCATTCGTTCCCATATAATACCCAATGTCCTGTTTCAAAAGTACCCGAGAAAAAAGAATTTCTAATATAGCTTTTCTTTTCAGAACCATGACCGAGAGTGTTTGGGGATTAAAAAAATCACCTGGCAGCCAGTGCTATGACCAAGCAGAACAACACCTTCAGAGTTCTCTTTGTTGATGAGATAGCTTATGAGTTGGTCAATCTCTTGTGCATCCTTCAAAAGAACATTCTGAACATTGACTTAAAATCTCTGAACAAGTGGAAAAAGACAAACAAGCTATTACTACCAAAAACCAAACTTAGAAACACCAGTAGCCATGACAATTCAAAAACAAGAATCTACATGTTTATGCCAAGAAAAATTCTTGTGAAAACAACACACGAGCAAGCTGGTTACAGCCAGAATCCAACTTAGACATATACCAGTAGCCATGAAAATTCACAAAACAAGAATCAAGCTATTAACTTTAATCTCACATATCGCTTTGAACATTGACTTAAACTCTCATTAGACCTTTTTACATGTCAAAAGGGGCAAACCTGAATTGATTTGGGACTGTATTTGAACAAAACTCTGCGAAATTGGTTCTTCCCTTTGATTGTTCCACCGTAATCCCCACTTCCTCCTCCTCCCACCGTCGACGCGCTTTTCGATAGCTTCCCGTTCCCGATTTGCCTCTAACGATTCCTGAGAACCAGGACGTGGTCGTCGATGCCGCAGCAGCGGCCCCGGAGGAAGACAAAACCAATTTCGCGGAGTTTTCGCGAGTAAGCGTCATTGCTTCACAGGGCTTAATTAAGCGTCGTTGTCTTTGCCTTTCTTATTTTTTTCTTTTTTTTTAATTAAAATTAACCCTAAGCAATACACTAAGCGTCTGCGATAAAGATGCTCTTAGAACTTTAAAGTGTCTTTTGTCTTTTACTGGCCGTATACCACCATTAAACCTAAATCATGTTGTGTATTTAAGGATTATAAACAATTTTTATTATATGAACAAAAAGTTCTTTTTAAGACTAAGAAGTATAGAACATATAGACCCATACATTTTCTTAAACTTTTTAATGTTTTGATAACCACAAGATTTAACGAGTATACAGATTCAACATTGGTAACAAAAACTTTCACTCTTACATATATGCTTCGAAGACCACAATTCCTATAGAAGACCGCAATACGAACGGAAATAAACTAAAGCGTATTGTGTTGACACCTTGCATACAAAAAAAACACAAATTTGGTGTTCTGGCGTTTTTCTGTGTGTTTGATTTATTGTTAACTATATATAAAAATCATGTGTTTTGTTATAAAAATTAAAAACTGCTAAAGTATCCAATGAAAGTGGAGTTATGTATTCAAATGACGTAACATATATATGGTTTGTGATGTTTATACATGGGGCTGGGCATTTTACCCGATATCCGAACTCTGGTTCGATCCAAAAGAAATTCGAATCAAAATAGCAAAATATCCGAATGGAGATTGATTTAGGAGAGACTGGATATTCGAACCCCAACGGGTGATATCCGAAATATCCGAAAATAAACGAACATATGTATACTTATCTTTATATTTCTAGTTTATATCTCTTATTTTATTTAAAATATTTATATTGATGTTACACATACTTTAAGATCATATAATATACATATAATCATGGAGAAAATGATTTAATACTCTTTTAAAATACATGTCAAGCTTTTTTGTTTCATGTATTAATAAAAGTTACATCCAAATTCTATTACTTTTGTTTCATGTGTTAACAAAATTACATTCAAATTCTATAAACAATAACCAAATTAAGGTTTATTTATTTTTGAAATGTTACCTTTAAATCTATTAATAATATAATTTATTAAAAAAAACAAAAATTCAATTAATCGAAAGCTAATTGTTTTGAATACAATAAACTTAAAAGAATGAAAATTTTATATTTGTTCTTTCAAAATCTATATTTCCGAACAGACCCGAAAAAACCAAATTCGAAGTAAAAATATCGAACCCGACCTGAAGTATAGAAATACACGAACGGGTTCTATACCTAGTTCGGATGTCCAAAAATCCAAAATACCCGATCCGAATCCGAACAGGTATCGTACCTAATTCGGATATCCGAAAATCCTAAATACCCGATCCGAAGCCGAACGGTATTCGAACGCCCAGCCCTATTTATACACCTGACCAGTAACTAATTGGTAAACTGTTGTACCCATCTCAGCCATCAATCGGTTTTTGTGGCGACGTCATTCCGATTTTATTCCGATATATGTTTTCTAGATCAATAACTAAACACAACTAGATTCTGACCCGCCCTTAAAAAGGCGGGTATATATTTTATTTTACATTTTTCAGAAATTTAATTTTTATATTTGTATGTTTTTAGTTATATTTGTGTTTTTTGTATAATATTTTTCTTAAATGGTTAATAAAAGATTTTAATAATTGTATTAAAATAATTAGACCACACATATATCAATAGACCATATTATTGTTTTAATAGAATAGATAATAATTTTATAATAACGTATACATATTTATGTTAGGAAGTACTATTTAGAAATGAACATAATTCAAAAAAAATATTGAGTTTTCTGAAAGTTTATAAGATAAGGTGATTTCGTGGATTATGCCATATTACAGATACAAATACATATAGATATATCATATTAAAGGTTGAAAACTTTCAAATTGTGGTTGTTTAGTATGCTGAAAATTGACAATATATGAATTTATTTCAATTTTTATGTTCCAGTTAATGATCTGAACAGAAGCAGACTCATAATAATTTGTTTTGGTGCAAGTAATGAAATGAAGTGAAGAAAACATGTTCATCCAAACTATCAGGCACTATCCTGCAATCCTAGAAGAGTATTTACGGATGGTGTGATATACATCAAGGAATTACATATTGTAGTGTTCTTATAATATTATATAACCACGGTTTTGGTTTAAACTAAATATAGACTTATAAACTCTATAGACTATAGACTAAATACAGTAATAGAATAACCGCCGTTTGATGCCAAAAAAGTAATAATATAGACTATAGACATCAGTTATGTTATATTACTGATCGTGGTCTGATTTAAATATTCAGGTTGATTCATTAAGCATCAAATAAGCGTCAATGTAATATTATTGTAACACTTTCGGAAAGATCCAATTTTAAATCACAACTTATATCAGTAGATAAAAATATAACTCTATTTTAATAGAGTAGACTAGGATAAGACATGCGCTTTGCGCAGGGTGAATTTTATGATAAATATTTAAAATATATAATATTGATAGATTATGTCAAATCAACAATATCTCGGTTTTATAAGGGATAAACATGTTGATTTAACTATATGTTTAGATTTTGTTAAAAAAAATATGGGTTTAGGTTTGATTTGGTTTATTAAAGTCTAAAAGACCTTTAACCAAAGTAAATTCAAATTAGTTTGGTTTGATTTGTGTTCAGTTTTATTTCGATTTGGATTGTGTTCGATTCAGTTTTAATTTAGTTTGGTTTGTGTTTGGTTCGTTTTATTTTGGTTTTGTTTGTGTTTGTTTAATTCAATCGAATTGATTTTTCTAGTATTGTTTTAGTTACAAAAATATAATTTATAAGAACATAAACAAATCATCATTTGACACTAAATTTTAAATTTTAATTATTTTATACCTTCTTTGCTTATTCACCAATCTTTCTAATTAATACAAACATTCATTTTACTGAAACATATGAAAATTATATACTGCATATATCAATTGCACACATCATATTGTACAATATTTTATATTTACTACTTATTTTCTGTTTTTCGGCAAATTATGAAATTATAAAATAATAATTATATATATTAAACAAATAAAAATAAATTACTATATGTAATAAATTGGTGTGCACATATAAATCAAACGATCACTCTTTTTTTGCAATCATTTTAGGGTAAATAAATCAAAACAATCACTCTTATTTGTCGTATATAATATGTAATGAAATTTAAATGATATTAGCATAGATATTATTTTTAGTATTGATTTTATTAAATGAGATTTCTACTCATATGATTTTATGATTATTTGCATATTTGTAAAACAAAATTTTACACCAACGATTTTTTTTAATGTGGATGTTTAGTAGTTTGAATGATTTATAATCATTTAAAAAAACAATGAAGATTTCAAAATTAAAATATTAACTTTCCAATATATGTTCAATGCAAATATCAAAATATTAGTATGTATTTTCATATGATGTATAGTTTAATTTAAACGATATGAAAAAAAAAATATATATATAAACCTATTAGAATTATTTATTCATACGGTCTTATAATCATTGTATCCTAATATAAAAAAATTAAACCTTGATCACAAAAATTTATATAAGATTTTTAAGTTTTAGTAATTTATACTCGTTTTGAAAAATTCAAAATACAACATATACAAAAAATCTAATTTTATTACATCACTAATGTAATTATCTAATTTATTTAATAATAAAGAATTAAACAAAAATGATAGAAAATATACAAATTGTTATCAAATCTTTATTATTTAAGATTATTAATTGCCGTATATATATTTTAATCACATTAGATAATTCCGTATGTTTTATTTAAGGAAAGATATATGCGATCAATGTAATGTTAGAGAGTATAATTTTTAGACTATAATTTATATAAGGTGCTTTAGAATTCTTTGAAATAGGATATGGAAGGCATACACAAGTTCCATATAGGATGGAGTCCTTTTTTAATTCTTATAAAACTAAGGTTCATATTTTTAAATGATTCCTAAATAATATATAGGGGATACCGTAACACTAAAAGACTTTTTTTTGTTTTCAAAATAACACATGCAATATATTATTCTATTAAAATAAATTAAGTAAAAATAAAATAAACATAGACAATAATGATTTTTTGTAAATTATTTTTCTATGTAGAACTTTGTATAACCCGTAGAACTGTGCATGTGAGTTTTATATTGAAACAAACGTAAAATAGTATATAGTGTGAACGCATTTATGTAGTTTATGTAGAGTTTGGCCGAGAGCCCTCTGTGCGTGACATGTAAGCGTATTTGTTCTCAAATCGCTGTAAAGCTGCCACGTGGCAAACTTAATGTGAATGCATTAAATGACAATGCATCTCTTTTTCTTTTAATATATAGGGGATATTGGATTGGGTGTGCAAGTAATTATAAGCGTATCTTTTGCACTTAAACAAGGGGGAATGGTCATCCCCCCATTTATAAACCATTAAAAGTAGTCACGTTTGTTCGCATTTTAATCATGTCTGTAAAGTCTTTTAACTAAAATATTTTGTTTTAAAAATAAAAAAAATCAGAAAAGTGATTAATTTAAGGGTTTTTGGTAGCTGTCTAGCTGATATTAACAGAAGGAAGTAACACAAAGCAGCACCATAGAGTAACTTTTTTTTTAAACAGAGTAACTTTCTTTTGTTTTTCAAAAAAAAAAAGACTAACTTGCTTTTGTTAGAACATTAATGCAAAGCAAACATAAAAGATCAAAAATCCCTTTCAAATACACACACACAAAAACCCCTTTCTCTTTCGATTGATGGTAATGATAACAAAGATTTACTTTGACTAATCAACCATAAGTAAAATAACTTAGTTGAAATTAACAGAAGGAAGTAACACAAAGCAGCACCATAGAGTAACTTTTTTTTTTAAACAGAGTAACTTTCTTTTGTTTTTCAAAAAAAAAAAAGACTAACTTGCTTTTGTTAGAACATTAATGCAAAGCAAACATAAAAGATCAAAAATCCCTTTCAAATACACACACAAAAACCCCTTTCTCTTTCGATTGATGGTAATGATAACAAAGATTTACTTTGACTAATCAACCATAAGTAAAATAACTTAGTTGAAATAAGCGAAAATCACCAATAAGAGTGTAGATCTCGAGAGGAAATCAAATGCTACAAATTTTCATCAAGGCTTGAACTGATCTCCTTGTTCCTCAACAAACCCCTCGGGCTGTCCGTTCATCATGTTCTTCTCCCACTTGGAATTGTACGGATCCTTGAAGCTCTTCTCCTCCTCGCTGTTGTAGTTGTTGTTTCCGTAGGAATAACCGTTAGGGCTTTTCTGATGAGGTTTCCGGTAGAAGTGGCCGTGGTTTCTATCGTTGTAAAGGTCGTAGTAGTAGTTACCCTTCTCCATGAATCTTGTGTCACTCATGCCTTGTCTCTCCAAATTGTGGCCGTAACCTTTGTACGGAGTTTCACGTTCTAACTCCGTCCCGTAAGCGTTGGAGTTATAGAAGCTTCTCTTGTCTTCATTGTTCTCGGAGTATGACTCCTCATTGAAGTTTTCATCGTACTTGTTGTTGTTGAACTCTTCGTTGTTGTAACGGTTATTGTCGTAACTCTCCGTCTTCTTTGGGTACTTTGCGTCATAGTTGTTGTATGACTCTTTGGTCTCGCTCAAGCTTGGAGTGGAGAAATTCTCGCTGTTGAATTTTTCATCGTACTTTTGTTGTTGTTGTTGAACTCTTCTTTGTTGTTGTTGAATTTTCATCGTACTTTTCTCGTGACCATACAAGCCATAGCCATTTTCGGACTCGGGGAGGAAGGTTGGATCTAGTTCTTGCTCTTTCTTGTTAGGGAAGGATTCTTCTACTGTGGTTTTCTCGCTGGTCTCAGGAGAGAGGACATTGTTAGAGTTTTGGTCTTTGGGGATTTCTCGGTGGAATTTTCCAAAGAAGTAGCTGTCTCTTGCATTGATTTGAGTGGAGAGAAGAACAAATGTTGTGAAGAAGAAGAAGATGAAGTTTCTAGTGGAGAAAGCCATGATATGTTGTGTAGTGTGATAGGGAGAAGAGAAGATACAATGTCGATTTACTGAGAGCTAGTGTGCTTATATAGAAAGAAGCTCTTTGGAGTTTTTGTTTTCTTTCTTATTTTTTTTTCTTTAGAAATCATGGATTTTTTTTATGTTTTTTTAATTTGAAATCTTTAGGTGCAAATGGGGACTGGATAATGGTTGATTGTGGTCCAGCAGGATGAGATGATTTTTCAAAGAGGTAGCTAGGGCTAAAGACTCATATATTTATAAAAAAATTTAAAATGCTAATTTTGAAAATTAAAGTTACTAGATAATATATAATTTTGGTATATTTTCTTGTCTTTTACATTTTTAATTTTTTAGATAATTTTTTACAGGTAAAGCTTTAGATAATTTTTTTCTATTTTTGGGTTTTTACATATTTAATTTATACATATATAGTGTTGATTTAAAAAAATCAGACTCACATATCTATATAAATTAAAAAGTTCTAATTTTGAAAACCAAAGTTACTAATTTTTAGATAATGTTATTCTATTTTAGATTTTTTTTATTTTTTTTTATTTTAATGATAAAATCCCCCAACTATGTTTACTTAATGTAAAAATCTCTAAACAAAAAATTTACCAGTAGTACTGGTAACTATGACCTGAGAGGGTTTAATTCATTAAACCAAATTAGTTTGGCGGTTATTTCGTTAAATACTTAGTTTGGGGATTTAAACCCAAAACAAACTTAGTGGAAGGGTTTTAGTTTTAAAAATCCCCCACTTAATTAACAATTTTCTCACTCTTTCCTTCTTCTATAATATTTTTCTTTATTTTTAATAATATAGATACCTAAAACACTCTCCTGTTAAAGTGATCTTATAACCAAAATCCAAGTCTTCACATGTTAGTTTTGAGAAACAATTACACTCAATGACAATTTTTAGTTTTTAATAACATGATAAGACAGTTTATGCTATTAAGTTAGTTTTTTTCCTAACTAAACCCATTTCCTAACTAAAAATCTAACTAAATAAAGTTGCAATAAAAAAATACATTAACTATATATAATATAAAAAAACTCTTTTTAGTGGGATTTAACTACAACCATTCATTTTTTTTTTAAATTTAATGGTCAAAATTCAGAAAAGATAAAATGGATCTCTCTATCTTCTTCTTCGTTTTCTTCCTCCCAGATACTTCATTTTCCAAAAAACTCAAATCTGCCTTTTCCGTTATTTTTTATCACAAAAACTTTTATCTAATCATTATCTCTATTTCTCTATCTATCTTTTAAGATATGTCAAGGTATATCTCTAAAGATGGTGTAATATTCACATATATGATAACAACATCAACGGCAAATACATTGTCAACTTTGGTGTAACGACGACGGAGACATAGACCACAGTGGAGCAGCTTCGCCGGCATTCGGAAGACCCATCACCCACCATGGAATAGACTATGAAAATTTAGAAGTTCGTCCACCAGGAACACCACCACGCCTTCACATGAGCGCCGTCAAGAGATTATATTTCCTACAACATTATGTACACGCTTGCAGAACCCGAGAAACTGTCCATGTTTACATAAAAATATTGTACACCATTAGTATATGTTTCCTACAACATTATGTACACTAAACTATTTTCACTACTCATTACAGCTTGTATTTATATTTTTAATTTTTGGATACAAATTATGAACAGTATGTATTACATGTACATAATATCCGTAAAAAATCATATATAAAAAGTTGTACATGTGGACATTGACGTATATGTGTACACGTTGACGATGTTTGTAGTACTAATACTTTTAAAATGTGAAAATTGGTCCTTGATTTCATCCAAAACTTCAGATGCTACATTTTATCCCCTTGTAGTAGGAATACATCTATGAAAATACAATAAAACAATTAAAGACACACCTAAACGTATGATAAAATATATCTCAAATATGTACATGTTTCATTGATCACATGATGTACATGTAGATATAATCCATATAAACGTACATGTGGATAATACATTATGTGTACACGTCGATAATCTTTGCATATTCATGTGTTTTAACAGTTTAAACCACGATTATGAGGGGTGTCACAATATATATAACACTTATGTATATGTACATATTGAGCTAACAAAAAAAAATAACACTCAAACATATGTGTACATGTAAATATCTGATTAAATATATCTCAAGCATGTATACAACTTTACAACATGTTGGACATCTAATATGTATCTTTACACTGTAAGGCAATTTTAAGTTTGTCAAATATCGTCAACGTGTATACATATATTCTACTCTCCATTTTGAATGATAATTGAAAGATAACACTTATGTATATGTACATATTGAGCTAAAAAAAAAATAACACTCAAACATATGTGTACATGTAAATATCTGATTAAATATATCTCAAGCATGTATACAACTTTACAACATGTTGGACATCTACTATGTGTCTTTACACTGTAAGGCAATTTTAAGTTTGTCAAATATCGTCAACGTGTATACATATATTCTACTCTCCATTTTGAATGATACTTGAAAGATATTCAGTGTGTCAAATATCGTCAACGTGTACACATATATTCTATTGTCCACGTGTACGATATTTTACGAAGTGTTACATGTACACAGATTCATTCATTTGTACATTTCTCAAATTATGATATTTAATAATTTTGTGTACAATTTTTTATCTTGCATTTTATATTCGTTTTTTCATATTGTAGAGATTGGATTGAACAATTAAAAGTTTTTGGACAGTGAAAATGATATATTTGAGAATTTGATAGTTTGGGACAAATTGATAATAACCTAACAAATAAAGGACCATATGTGAAAATGTGAGAAAAATTCCATTGTTGTCTAAGCTTCACCATACGACACCGCAGTAGATTCCGACCATCACAGCCATGCTTCCCCGTCCTTATACCTACAAAGACAAATCTCTCTCTTTAACATGTACATGCGTACACTAGCATTATATACACATCTACGTGGTCGCCCAATGTATTCGTGCCAAATATACATACACAATTTATGTACACATCCACATCAACTAAATTATGTACACATCCATGTGGTCACCCAATGTACTCGTGTACACTAGCATTATGTACATATCCAAGTCATCTATTTTTTAAACTGTTTTTTTATTTAGTGGCAATTTCATAATAATTTCATCTTTTTCATATGAGGGTTTTCTGCGTTTCCTGCAAATATATCTCATAGTCACCATTGATTTTTATCATGCAATCTTCATTATTTTTTTATTTTTTACCTCCATAAATTACAAATATTATATAACTTAACCGATTAGAACCCAAAATAAAAAAGGCAAAAACAAATTAATTTTCAAGTTGGGACATATTATATCCAATTATCATAGCTCTTCTACACCAAATCTTTACCCCTGGTTCCCCAATCGTCTGTGTTGTGATGCCACTGAATTCTTTGTTGGCTTGGTTGAAATTCCGATCGCCGCAATATCGTGTCTGTGATGCCACCGCATCCTCTGTGCTGTGATGCTACCGCATCATTTTCCCGATTTTTATGTTTTTCCTCTAGATAATCATTAAAAACTTGGTTGTGTGGTGGATAACACAAGTTATTTCTGAGATAAGTGGATGGAAAATTTCAATTAGTTGACTTTTATTTCAGATCTAGTTTCTATAATTAATTCAAAGTTCAAAAACATAACTGAACAAAAAGTTAAATAATAACTATAAAAGATCTGGTTTCACTTTTTCAGACAGTTAGACAATTGACTTAGAAAAACTATCCTTATAGCATAATGTGTCTTAGAATGTAATAAATAACTTAAAATTGTCTTAAAGTGAAAATAACTCTTTCATTGGTAGCATTAGTTGGAGGAGTGATTTACTCTTAGGGTCACTTTTACACATTTAACATCATTCTAAGTCATTTTATGCTCCTTAGAAACTTATATACAGATTTTGAGGCATCGAAAACCTATACTACCCTATTCTTGTATCATCCAGAAAAGTCAATCTTTATTCTTTCGGTTTCAATTCAGATCTAATTTTCTTTCTTCTTCACTCACATACTCTGAAAATACAGAGACATGCTAAGAAAAGCTCATCCCCTTAAAAGAATGACCAACATAATCTTCAAACAACGAAGATGAAACAGAGGCTCTCTACACAGAGAAATAATTAGCAGCTAAAAAAACATATATTCGTCTGAGAAAGAAGACGATCTCATGATCTGTTAAAATTATGGAGTTTTGGTTATAAATTATGATCTGATAAAATTTGAAAATCATTAGAAAACTTGTGTTTTGCTTGTCTTTTGATTATAAAAAGTTAATCTATACAAAATTTGTAAGTTTTAAAGGTAAAATCGTCAAAAAATTAAAGATCTCAGAAAGAAAATCAATGGCGGCTCCGATATGAGTTGCAGAAAAAGTAGAAAGCCTTAGTTTGAAGAAGACGAGTTTATTACAAAATTGCCACTCTGTAAAAAATATTGTACATTATCTTTCGGATGTACATGTGTGCACATCTGCTTATACATGTGCATTTTATCTATGTAGTGTCCATGTGTACACATGCATTTTATATCTTTTATATTTGTGTTTCTTAGTTTCAGAGAAGAAGGGTAAAGTTATAATTTCAAGTCTTCATCTCCTTGAAATACCAAGATAAAGTGTCTCAGTAGTGACTTATGATCTGCTGTGATATTATAAAGAGGAAAAGTGACATGTGATGTAAATCTTTAGTTGAAAGTTACATTACAAAATAATAATCCAATTTTGGTTATTTTATTCATCCAACTAGTAAAAAGCATTTTTTAACTCTCTTTTTAATCATTTTTGTCGTTTTCATCTCATCTCTAATATGATTTGCTAGGAAACTGACATATACACTGAGTTTTGAATTAACATATAAAAGAAATGCCAACTCACTACAAATTGAATCTAAACACATTATTAATAATTTTTGTTTTCTAACGGTATCTCAAAATTCTCAATAGAATTTTTTCCTTTTTTCACAATAAACAAATGACTGATCTATCACTCAAACTAGATATTGTTTCGATCATCTGTCTATATTATTATATTGTCTCAAACATCTATCAGCAAATTTTTTCCTTTTTTCCTTTTTAAAACGTCAAACATCTATCAGCAAATTTACTAGCGTAAGATCCAAACTCAATCTGTCTATATTATTATATTGTCTCAAATTCTTTGTGCACTAGCCAATGGTACATTAACTCATAAAAAGACTGTTTATTTTCTTAATATAATCCTAAAAAATAAAATAATATTTTCTTTATTTCAAAATAGTTGATGTTTTGGTTTAATGCACAAGAATTAAAACATTCAACTTTACCTAAAAATATCACTAAAAATAAAAACTAATTCAACCCATCATAAAAAAATTATTAAAAACATCAATGGTTACACAATTTTCAATAAAACTAAAATTAGTATAATATAGGGCAATTGTCCAAAATAGCACCTTTAAAGTTTTTATCACAAAAATGACACCAAGGAGAGAAATTCACAAAAATAGCATTCATTAAAGGGTAAAATATCCTTAGTACCCTTGTTTTAAAATTAATTAAACAAAAAAAAAATCAGAACCATTCTTCTTCTCGATCTATTCGACGCGACGCAACCTGGCTCAGAAGAGGAGGAGCAATGGCGAATAAGCAGACTTACGGTTTCCCGATCTTCGCAGCAGACTGGATCCCTGAGCTGCGAGTCTTTGACGTGGACCTCCCGGAGCTGCATCGCGTTGGCAGGCGGAGGCGGAGCTGGGGGACACGGGATACCTAACGTCATCGTAATCTGTCGTGCTGATCTCGAAACCAATTCTCTATCGGAACAACCTGTAAGTGTGAAAGTTTCTCTCTGTTCATACCTAGTGAGTATGTTCTGTATCTGATCGCAAGGATTTGATTTGATTTTGTTTTTAAACAGGTGGGTGGGGTTGTGGTCACTTGTCTTCCATATAGAATGGCTGCTTCATTGATGCTTAAGAGATTGTATTTGCGTTGTATTGTGATTTTGACTTGTTTTAATTGTCATCTATGTTTGAAAGTTGAAAGCTTTACCTTCTGGGTAGTTGAATCTTATGAATAACTAAGTGTCTTGTGTATTGGGTGCTGGGTGTATAACGAAAAGGTGGGAGCTTTACACCGTTACTTAATGTTAAAGCTTTGCTACCTTGTGGTTCCTTCCGTATGTGACATTAGACGCTTTCTTCTTTGCATTTTTCTAAAGGAAAATCGAAGCAGGAGACAACAATATATTTTTACTTAAGCATAAACGGATTTTTTTATGTTTGGTAGTATTAAAGCACGTCGTCCTGGATCTGAAGAAACCTCACAGACAAGCCTCACGTAAGCTAGGTTTTGGTAACGTGCCAGAGACTATGGTCGTTGTTCTCAAGTATTCAAGTACGTCACTGCCGAAGTTCTGAAGCTTGCTTGTATCAGTGCCAGAGACAACAACAAAACGTGGGATTTGATTTCTTATCGAGAAAGTGTTAAATGTGGTATTATTAAAAAAACACATATGTTATATAGGATAGCTTTTGACACTTTCAGGATGGGTTTCCAGAAAAATAAAATGAGTGTGCTTTTGCATAAGTCTTTTTTAAAAGAGAATCAAAAGCGTGTAAGGAATCTTAGACAATCCTTGTTCAGGATGGCTATCCTAAATTGGAACTTAATCTTCCAAAAAAAAATCAAAATCTATAAGAAAATTCATTAGTTATAAAAATCACCAAATATAGTTCATTGTCTACAAAATATAGAATACATATCAAACAGAGAATATTAAAATAGGATAGCTTGAAGCATTTACAATAATTCTATCGAGAAAGTGTTAAATGTGGTATCATTAAAAACACATATGTTATATAGGATAGCTTTTGGCACTTTCAAGATGAGTTTCCAGAAAAATAAAATGAGTGTGTTTTCTTGCAAAAGTGTTAAGTGTGGTATCATTAAATACACATATGTTATATATGATAGCTTTTGGCACTTTCAGGATGGGTTTCTAGAAAAATAAAATGAGTGTGTTTTCTTGCATAAGTCTGTTTTAGAAGAAAATCAAAAGCCTGTAAGGAATGTTAGACAATCCTTGCTCAGGACGGATATCCTAAATTGGAACTTAATCTTCCAAAACAAAAAAAAACATAATCAAAATCTATAAAAAAATTCATTGGCTATAGAAATTGCCAAATAGAGTTCATTGTCTACAAAATATAGAACACCTATCAAACATAGAACATTAAAATTGGATAGCTTGAAGCATTTTCAATAATTCTATCGAGAAAGTGTTAAATGTGGTATCATTAAAAACACACATATTTTATATAGGATAGCTTTTGGCACTTTCAGGATGGGTTTCCAGAAAAGTAAAATGAGTGTGTTTTCTTGCATAAGTCTGTTATAGAAGAGAATCAAAAGTCTGTAAGTAATGTTAGACAATCTTTGCTCAGGACGGCTATCCTAAATTGGAACTTAATCTTCCAAAACAAAAAAATAATATAATCAAAATCTATAAGAACATTCATTGGCTATAGAAATCACCAAATAAAGTTCAATTTCTACAAAATATAGAACACATATCAAACATAGAACATTAAAATTGGATAGCTTGAAGTATTTTCAATAATTCTATCGAGAAAGTGTTAAATGTGGTATCATTAAAAACACACATATTTTATATATGATAGCTTTTGGCACTTTGAGGATGGGTTTCCAGAAAAATAAAATGAGTGTGTTTTCTTGCATAAGTCTGTTTTAGAAAAGAATCAAAAGCGTGTAAGGAATGTTAGACAATCCTTGCTCAGGACGGCTATCCTAAATTGGAACTTAATCTTCCAAAACAAAAAAAAAACATAATCAAAATCTATAAGAAAATTCATTGGCTATAGAAATCACCAAATAGAGTTCATTGTCTACAAAATATAGAACACATATCAAACATAGAACATTAAAATTGGATAGCTTGAAGCATTTTCAATAATTCTATCGAGAAAGTGTTAAATGTGGTATCATTAAAAACACATATTTTATATAGGATAGCTTTTGGCACTTTCAGGATGGGTTTCCAGAAAAATAAAATGAGAGTGTTTTCTTGCATAAGTCTGTTTTCAGTTTTCGAAGAGAATCAAAAGCTTATAAGAAATGTTAGACAATCCTTGTTGAGGATGGATATCCTAAATTGGAACTTAATCTTCTAAAACAAAAAAAAACATAATCAAAATCTATACGAAAATTCATTGGCTGTACAAATAACCAAATAGAGTTCATTGTCTACAAAATAGATAACACATATCAAACAGAGAACATTAAAATAGAATAGCATGAAGCATTTTCAATTATTCTATAAAGAAAGTGATGGGTTTCCAGAAAACTAAAATGAGTGTGTTTTCTTGCAAAAGTGTTAAATGTGGTATCATTAAATACACATATATTATATATGATAGCTTTTGGCACTTTCAGGACGGGTTTCCAGAAAATAAAATGAGTGTGTTTTATTACATAACTCTGTTTTTGAAGAGGATCAAAATGCTGTAAGAAATGTTATCATTTACCCATATGCATACCCATATTACAACCTGATGATATATATATAGACATCAATCACATGTCAAACTTGGTCTTTTAAATTTTTTTCCTTGGTGTCATGTTCTGCTTAGGCATGTTGATATATTTGGTAGGCTCTAGAATATGCTTATGACATTATTAGTGTCTTGTTGCTTGTGCTTGTGAAACTATCTAGTGCTTAAAAAAATTTCAGGAACCATTTGTGTAGTTTCAGGAAAGCCTTCCAGAAAATAGGATGGTAACAAATTTTGAATTTTTTTTACTTGGTGTCTTGTTCTGCTTAGGCATGTTGATATATTTGGTAGGCTCTTGAATTTGCTTATGAGTCTCTTGTTGCTTGTGTTTGTGAAATTATATGGTGTCATGTTGAGTACTCCTACTAGATAACCTCCTAAAGGTTCACCTAACCAATAGGATTTCATTATTTATATTCGGTATCTTTAAAAAAGGAAATAAAATATTGTCAAATTATATATTATATTTTTAGATTAAAAATAAAAAATAATATTAATTGTAAAAAAAAACATGTTTAAAAAAAATATTTTAAATACCGTCAACCAAACACTAAACCCTAAATCCTAAACCCTAAACTCTTGGATAAATCTTAAACCCTTGGTAAATCCAAAACACTTGGGATAAATTCTAAATCCTAGAGTTTAGGATTTATCCAAAGGTTTAGGGTTTACCCAGGGGTTTAGGGTTTACCCAAGGGTTTAGAGTTTACCCAAGAGTTTAGGGTTTAGTATTTAGAGTTTAGGGTTTAGTGTTTTGGTGACTGTGTTAAAAATATTTTTTTTTTAAATCTAAAAATTTAGGATTTATCCAAAGGTTAACCATGGATTTAGGGTTTATGATTTAGAATTTAGGGTTTATTGTTTTGCTGACGGTATTTTAAATATAATTTTTTTTTGCAACTATTATTATTTTCTATTTTTTTTTAAACATAATAAAACTTGACAATATTTTGTTTCTTTTTTAAAAAGATACTGAATATGAAATAACGAAATCTTATGTATCGCTCGATATCTCAAAAGGATATCGATTGACTCTTTTTCTGCGCCAACATTACGACAGTTGAGGCCAGAGATCTAGATTATTTAACCAGTGATACTTCACTTGAGTTAAGCGGTTGAGATCTATAGTATCATGCAAGCAACTTGTTAAAGCATTTATAGAGATTATAATCTCCATTCCTGAATAGAAACCCTATGTCTAGCACTCTTTATCACATTTAAATAACTCATCATATTGTTAGTTAAAGCAACTACCTTGCTCATTTTAGGAATTGTTACTTTTATTTCCATCATATAAACCAACCTTGTCTAGGATTGATTAGTAGATTTTATTTAATTGGTTCCCTAGCTCCTCGTGATTCGATCCCTAAGTACTACAGCTGTACCTCTTATTTGAGAGAGTAAGCTCTACTGGGTAATTTGAGCACTATCATCTGCGCCAAAATATAGATCCTAAAATCTAAACTAAGTATTTTGTAGTGTTTGGATATGAAAGATGAGAGAATAAGGATGTAGGCAACTAAGAAAGATGGAGATTTATTGATTTATGAAGATTGAATACAATAACAAATGAGATCGAGAACTACAATTGAGATCCAACTAAGAAAAGATCTAAGGCAAGCTCGTTGAGGTCGAAAATATATTGCGAGTTCTCTCTCTAGGGTTTTTCACGTGTCCCCTGCTTTTGACTTGGCTTTCTTCTTATAATGACTCGACTCCTCGATCTTCTCAGCTATTTCCTCGATCTTCGGAACTTCCTCCTTTCTTCCTAACCTTGTCGAGACCGAGTCATGGGCTCTTTATGTTGTGGGCCTTGCTTTGTATATCTTCCAATTTCAGGCCCATCTCAGTTCGGCCCATAAATCTGCGATCGTCCTCCTTTGGTCGAGTCCGAATCTTTTGATGGGTTTGGGCTTTCGGCCCATCATCCAAGTGGTAATTTTTGGGTCCAACACCCACCATCCGAGGTAAAAGTAAAAGGAAATACACAATATAGTTATCTAATTTCGGATAAAATCTATAGTTTCAGGAAAAAAGAAGACGATACAGATCCTAAGGACGCACTTTTTGCTATGGCATGTGGAGAAAGCACATGGGTCAGCAAGAAACCACTCCACCATCGCTCGATGGACACAAAGAAGCATCAATCGACAATGATCCAGATGAGTCAGTCAATGATTGGGAGAATGACTACTACACACCGAATGACACAATCAACATTGCTATCTCTAAACGACGATATGGTCCCTTCAATGATGCATATGATGCAGACTACAGAGAAAAAGTTGATTTTGGTTATCTTCATCGACCATACACAAGTTCAAGATCAGAATCCGATGAAGATTGTCAACATCGACCAGATGAGTTTGGAATTCTCAGAGATACTGCAGGAAGAGTACGAGCACCCAATGAACGTCTCCTACTCGTTTCTGAGATAGATATTGCAGACATTATTGCAATGACACATTGATCAATGCAACAGTTTTGTTAGGAACAAGCAATCGCTCAACCATCAATCGATGCTACAGTCTCACCATCGACCGACGGTAACCACATAGATGGAACCAGAGCTCACGATCAGAACAGAAAGATAAATTTATTTTGGAGGACACCAGATGATTATGGCACCCACAGAGATTCATCATCGCCCAATAAAGCTCTCATCATGTTCTCATTGGAATCTTGATCGAAATGTTTTTTGTTTCGTCTCAATTGGAGGTCTCGTTGAGATTTTTCGAAGAAAACAAAAATTATGTGTTTTCTCGTAAAATTTTAAGTCATACATCAAGATGACACTTGTTAACTTAACATCATCCTATCCAAAACAAAATGAAATGATTTCTATCAATTTATAAGAGTACAACATAGAAAACATGCATCAGACAAATTCATGATTTCTCCGAGAATAGTCAATAAGTCGTAAAACAGTCCGAAACGACCTAAAATACGAAGGAAGTCCACTTATGGTTTAAAATGAGAATAAGTCCAGGTTCAAATGACGGTCAACTCGCTTTCATTGATAAAAATGAGAAAAACGGATAAACGAAAAAATTTCTAAGGATAAACATGGAAATTGAGAAGATAAGGAAGGATATAAGATGAATATATACTCAAATCTTGAGAGGATAAGGGAAGCTGGCCAACTATGAGAAACTATAACACAACCCCGAGCTCTGAGGGGAAGGATTCAAAAACTAGGAATTAAGAAATTTATGTTAACTTTAGGAGAACTTAGGACTTAGGTGGATAGACTAGCAAGTTAACACTTAGAATGGTTTTACTGCTTTGTTCTTGTGTCCTCTATTTTTGACGGATTTCCGTGCAATGTTTTGGGAAGATCTCTAAAATTTCTTCATCTTAATCAATAAAACGTTTTTGTGCAATTTCTTACAATATTTTGTTATCTTGCTCTTTTTTGCATTTGTGTGATTATGCAGGGAATCCGGATCTTCATGGAAAGTCCAGACACTCAACTTTCCTCTAGTAACTAAAATCGACACTGCAAAATTTTGGTTCCCACAGTCCATAGATTACCTCAATCGAAGTACGTATAAGGATTTAGATGGCTTCCACAAGCTTCAGCCTTGAATCGTTTCTTCGCAGCAGCCTTCTACGACCCGTACTGTGAATCTTCGTCTATCGAGCCAATCGCTCGACTCGGATCCGACAGTAACCCATCAGTCCTAGAATTTTGTATATGCTTAAAGTTAGAAACACATAAATAAAAAATCACTTAAGTTTATATAACGCTTAAACAATCAGCTAGGAAAACAAAAAATTTAGTCATTTTTTCTACTGGAATTTTTTAAAACTAATGATTGAGATGATTGAACTGATGAATTAGATGGATAGAGTATTATACCATTTATAGTCAAAGATTCACTGTAAAAATGATGGCGATGCATTCAATGATAAATCGTGGGAGGCTATGCAAACTATTGCTAATAGCAACATTAAAGATGACCCTTTAAGTCTCCCTTCGTACTGTCTCCAGTTATCGTGGCTTGTAAGATGAACATATTGGATTTCTTTGACGGTGAGAAGTTTCATCAAGTCGGCGGATTGATCTACATGAATACTCGCATCTATTTGAGGCCCAATGTTTAGTTCAGTCTAGGTCCGTTAAAATATAAACCAGTCATCATATATGAATGCGCATCAAAAACCACACACCAAAAACAAGCTCAGATTTTCTTTTACTTAAGACATGTGGCACTTTCTATTTACAATACTTAATGATGTTACATCCCCTAGAAAGAGGGAAATGTATTTTCTGTATATTGATAGATTGACAAAATATTTATTAATATTTTTATACCGAAAGGTCTGAGTTTCGATTCTAACCAAAGACGAACTATGCAGAATAATGGAAAAATGTTTACTAGAGATCTTCAGCATGGTACAAAGAGTACCGCCAAAAACAGTTCTCATATGGCAGGTCAGAGTGATGCAGTCAGACATAAATTCTCATACGGCATGTCAGGGTGATGCAGTCAGACATAAATTCTCATAAGGCAGGCATAATTACTGGTTGTATCATCGTCTATGTAATGTTTCTCTTAGTTTGTAATAGCATAATTGAAAAATAGACAGATTGGGTATGTACGATATTTATTTAAATTTTAAATACGTACTTTAAAAAAATACTTGCTTTTAGGTATTATATCAAAATAAATATAAAATTTAATATTTGAAGTATATATTTATATTTCAAATATTTATATTGCATATTAGTTTGGACATTTGAATCGGTTTCTTTTAATATTTTTTGGTTTTTTTGGTTTTTCAGTACATTTGGGTTGCCCATTCAGGTTCAGATATGTTTTGTTACACCATAGAGATTCCTTCGGGTATTGTTTACATTTCGGTTCAGATAGCAGTCTGGTTTTTTTGGTTTGAGTCCGGCTTGGATTTGGGATTACGGATTGTAGTCTCTTCTCTATATGTTTGGAGAGGATATAAGTGTGATTTCATATCTCGTTCTTCTAGATGAGAATCAAACGTCCTAGGATTCAGGTAGAATCTCATCATTAAATGTCAAAAGGTACATATATGCCAAAAGATACAATTTGTAGAGAGAGCTTGGAAAAAAAATTGTCTGTTATTTTTCTCTCTAAACTATTGTCATGACTATTCGCCATCGCATGATATATCTGTGTCTTACAACCTTTCTCTTGAATCTTTTTAAAGAAAGTTACAATTTATATTAGTTTTTGTGTGAATATCTATTATATTAAAAATATATATTTTAAGGGGTTTATCTATTTGATTATTTCAGATTATAATTTGTATAATTACAAAGTAAAACGTGTAAAATAAATCTTTATGTGTTAATAACGTCAATTAAAAAAAGTTAAAGAACAAAATTATAGAACTACATTATATATAACAACAAAATGTAAATCATATATTTAAAATATGTACATATGTCGAAATTATATATTTATAATCTTATATATTAAAACAGAAGTCACAACCTTGATTCATGTGTGATTTTTTTTAAAAATGGATACTAATTAGAAATCAGTTATCATTCATTTATTACTAAAAACTAGGGTCGGCCCGCCCTATGGGCGGGATGTGAACTATAAAATAATTTCAACGGCTAATATACAAATTAAAAACATTAAGATTTGGATACTGAAATTTTAGGCATGTATATCCGGATCCGGACCAGTTATATATTTTTAAAATATTTAAACATAATTATATCTATATATGTATACTATAAATATTTAGTTTAAAATGTCTATTTTCATTTTGTTTAACATTTAATATATACTTATTTTAATGTGATGTGTTCTAATTTTTATTTGATGTATATGTTGTGAGACCATACTATTATAATTATTATTTATATTTTTTGTCGTGGGTTTTTAGTTTGATGAAAACATAATTTTATTACAATTGACCAATTTTCCTATACAGTATAGTTTTATTTTAGAAATGAGAATATCCAAATATGTTTTATTTGTTTATTTATATTTGATCTAACTTGTATTGTCAATGTTTTTCCCTTTTATATCATCTATATCATTCACAATGTGTAATTATAAAGATTTATACATCATATAAGTTTTTTTATTCTACTTCATCTATTCCTATTCTTAGAAGAAATAAGATTAATCTTCTATGTCATTTGATTGGATTTTGTAAGTTATTCTATAACAGTGATTTATATTTATATTAAAGTTTATTAATATTTTTAAAAGCATTAATCCATATAGAACTTATAGAAATTTCATTTGCGAAAACATAGTTAAAATATAATATATATTTTTAAATTACTTTTGTTTGTATTTATAATCATACATTTGCAAGTTAAACTATAACTATAAAATAAATAATTATATTCCACGAACGGATTGTGAGCCTCACAAAATTTGGAGTATTTTAAAGCTGGAAAAGAAAAATAAAAATTGGAGTATTTATATATTTGATAATATATCCAAGGTTTGAGAATACCCATAAGCGTATGAACATTGTACAGTCAGAAAGTTTGAAGTTGTGGTTGCTCCGGTAATGCCAATGGTCGCTGGCCTCACCTGCTCGCCGACGAATAGCTTGCTAACCCCACAAGACGCTGCATTTTTCAGAGAGATGAAGAGATCGCGATCTCCGGAAGATTATTGATTTTGCCGGAAACGACGCATCAAAGGTTTATATATATAAGGATCTAACAGACGAAGAGCGCAATAGGTTGATTCGTAGTGGGATGGAGAATAAAGACGATTTAAGATTAAACCACAAACACCGTTACAAAATCTAAAAAATCTCAGCGCCAAATGAAAACAGACGAAGAACACGAAGGAGAACATCTGTTTAGGGATTCCGTAGAACAGTGTCGATGGGCCTAGTGCCGAAGAGCATTTCATTTGCGCTGGACGAAGCCCACTGCGAAGCCCATTTCGAGAGAACAAAGTTTAAGTGATACGGTGCGTATCTGATGTGTCAACTCGTGAGACTTCTAATTTATGACGTGGACGTTGATGTGTCAGCAGGAGAGATTCAACTCTCTTTTATATATATAGATATGTTTGATAATATATCAAGCCTAAATTAACCATCAACTCCTATAAAACTGGATCTCTTAACAAACCAATACCTTATTTCTTATCTATTATATTAAAACAGAAGTCATGACATTTTTCATGTGTGATATTTTTAAATGGACCATCAAATCTTACAAAACTTAATCATCATATCTTTTAATATATTTATCTTTATTTAATATACACATAAATATTGTTTAAGAAAATTCTAAGAAAATCTTTTCAGAATCATTTAAAGTTTTTCTTCCAGAATTTATTTAATTTAAAATTAAATTATCATAGAATATAATTAGAGTTTCAAATTATTATTTTTATTTATGAACGAAAATTACAATATTTTAATGATTATAACAATTTAAACTGATTAATTTAAAAAAAAAACATTTTATAAAGATCTTGAAAATATTTTGTTAGAAAGAAATATTCATTCCTGTTTCAAATAAAACAATCTTATCTAACTAAAATATTATAATTTCTCTTTTTTGAAATTTTTTTTTTTGTAATTTTCTAAAAATAATTGTTGTTTTAACGGTATCTCAAAATATTTCTTCTCTCTGTTATGTAGATCCAACTTAATTCAAATTCCATATACATTTCAAATTTAGAAATAAAACGAAATTATGTAAAACGGTACAGTTATCTAATATTCTCAAAAATAGTTTTTACAATATTTATAAAATTTATTGTAATAAAAATATAAACCACAAAATATAGATGTTTAGATTTATATAATACATATAAATTACATTAATTTAGTGATATTTTGTTATATAAACTAAAATGTTATAGCATATAAAAATAAAAACCCGCACGGTTGTGCGGGTCAAGATCTAGTTTTATATATTAAAATAGAAGTCAGATTTATTTCATGTGTGATATTTTAAAAAACAAATTAAAAATTTTGTTTTGTTATTAAACGCCAATTCAATAGGACAAATATATTCTAAAAGCAATATATAGATGATGATTTGAAATAATTAATTAATTTACAGTATGGAAAATATAAAATTATTGTATTGAAAAGATATATACATTTAAATAAATAAACAACCTTAAAAATATATACTAATTATATAAAATAAATACCTGCACGGTTGTGCGGGTCCAGATCTAGTTAGTTGTCTTAAAGCAAAGGTTACAACTTTCGTAGATGGTCCAAGCCTTCAATCTAGACCACTTTATCACTTTGATAAGAGATGATTACCAATCAAACATATAATAGCATAAGAAACCAGTACAAATTTGATAATATCAATTTATATAATGGATGAAAATATATCTGCTGCTGATTCTTAAATTTGGGATAACAAAAATCTTTTCCTATTTATCCTTATTATTGCATGCTTTAAATGATTATAAAACATATATTAGAGCATCTCCAAAAAAGAAACTATATTTTTGAATTTTGCAAAACTTCATATTTGAAGTTTAAAGTTAGTTTTCTCCAAAAGCAAAACTTCAAACTTAACTTCAAAAATATTTATATTTTATATTACCTTACTAGGGATGTGCCCGCGCTACGCGCGGATTGTCTGTTTATTTCTGCAAATTACATTTCAAAATATGTACTTTATCATATATTTTTTTAGATTGCAATGTTATATTAAATTATGGTTGAAAAGAATGAGCATTTGTTAAAAGTGAAATATAGATTTCTGATATTATTTGTTGAAATTGCTTTTTTTTTTCTTTTCAAAAAACAGAGAACATGACACAAAGGGAGACACTAAGAAAAGATGAGAAACCTTTGGATTAAGTAAAAACATAAAGTAAAGAAACAAAAAGTTTAAACATTTAAACCGGGCTAATCCGTCAGCGCAGTCGTTCAATAGGTGGAAGATATGATTCTATAGCACTTTTGAGCACATTATAGCTTCTTTGACATCAAGAAAGCTAATCTAAACGAACTTCAAGGCTCCTCAGCGGTAGACTTTTTAAATCAAAGCAATGCAGATCGGGTAATACACTTTGGCATGTGATGTAGTAAATCATGGTTAGCTAGATAGCAACGTAATTCATGCATAAGGTCAGTTTTGTTTTCTTTTCTCTAGAAAGCAACCACATTGTATTTAAAACACAAAAGTTGGTAATATAAAAAAACAGAACGAAAAACCACATCGTCTTAAAAACAGAACTGAAAAGAGATTACAACAAAAACGAAAACACTGAAGCAAGACTTTAGAAAAAACAGAAGATGTGGTTACCAAAGGTGCAGTGGCGGCCTCATTCCACATGTGGCCTCTTCTGTGCAGTCTCATTGACACCAACTTCGTCTGGCCGGTGCTGGACGTTTACCAGTCGAAACATCGGAGGCAGATAGCCCATCTACTGCAGTGCGAGGTTCACCGACGTCAACAATTGTTCCTGTTGCCACAGCTCCAGGTAGCGCAACTTCAGGGACATTTATACCATCCTATTAACAATGAAACAAACACAGGAATTAGTTATTGTAATCAGAGAAAAAGGCAATATATTTGACAATGGATAAGGAACAAACAGCTATGGCAAAGGCTGGCATGGGCGTAAGGGCTCGCTGTGGAAATATACGGGAAATGGTGAAGGTCTGATGTTTGAAGGAAAGTTGAAATCGTTCAACTTGAGCTGGAAATCGTTCAATATCAGCGAGACACCCAGGTAGATCCGTGTCAACCCGAGCATCAACACCTATCCCCTAAAGATCAAGCAACATAGTTTAATGAGCATTGCTACAGAAAGCAACTGCACGACTTATTAGCTAGGGTTTAGTTCAACGACATACCACAATTTGTGCAGCTTCAGAAGCATGAATGCTAGTAAGCTTGGCCATCTCCACATCAAAAGGCAAGATAGATGTTGTATCAGTGCTGTCACTCGCAGACAACTTGACTCGGTACCTATTTCACTCAACATTAGGGACCACAATTATATTTTTTAATTGCCAAAAAAAAACTTTAATTCTCACCTAAGTGCAGCAACGGCATTGGTCACATTACACACAACACATGTGAAGGAAGATATCTCTTGGACTTTCTTGGAACACATGGAACAGCCAATATAACACCAATCATCATCTTGCTCGATAGCAGTAACCTTAGCAGTGCAGAGGAACTCAATTATTTGTCATGTGTTAAAGATACACCAATCGTAAGATAATCTTCAATTCGCTAGGATATAAAACAAAGTGTGAGGATATGTGCTTTAGTCAATATTGTTTAGTTGGACCAAAGCTAGATGAAGCCCAAACTTTCTTACGATCACAAAGACGGTTTCTGTGTCGGTGAACTCTGTTACAAAAGGAAAATTAGAGTTAATGAGTAATGGTAATTACTTGTACAAAAAGGAAAAGAGAAGTACGTCTTATGGATATAAAAGAAAGACGTCTACCTTCCTAAGAGCTGATCCGAAAAACCCTAAACACAGGGACAAAGAGAAGTTAAGAGAGAGATCAAGAGTAGAAGAAACTAAGAGACATTGTTCGAGTCATGTCTCTAAAGGATAGAGTTTCTTTGATCTTCTTATTCTTTGTTAATGTCATGTTTATACGAGAAGAGCGCTTAGAGCGTTTGTGTAAACCCTTTGATTGATAGTGGATGTTGTGGGAGACGGTTCCCACCCCAGAGGTACCGCAAGGGAACTGGGTTAAAAATCTTGTGTCGTTTAGTTAAGCAATCAAACGATCAATAATTCCTAACAAGTGGTATCAGAGCCGGGATGACGAACATATGCAAGAAGACCAAAATACCCTTCAAGTTCGAAGAGCCTCCACTTCGATGGGAAGGGCGGGGGTGCGTAGTAGAGGCCAGTCAAAGATCCTGGAAGCTTCGGTTGTGGGAGGAAAATCCTCAAGGTGACTTCGCGATTAAGTGGTGCCGGAAACTTATATCGAAAGTCTCTCCCTAACGACGATGCAAGATTAGGTGGATATTCCTAACGGTGCTGCAAGGATTAGGTGGTGAATGTCCTAATGGTGCAGTAAGGGTTAGGTGGATAAATCTTAATGGTGTAACAAGGGTTAGGTGAAGAGTCCCGTTGGTGATTACGGCGGTACAAGAAGTGTGCCAGGTTTCGCTGGAAGTTGGAAACCAAGGTTGATGTGGTACTTGGTTTGAGAGGAGGTTTGTTGGGAATGCAAACAAAGTCCCACATTGGAAGTTTAGACAAATAATGTCTAGTATATAAAGAGATGTCCAACTCTGATTAGTACGAGGCCTTTTGGGATGGAAACCAAAAGTAAATCCATGCGGGCTTGCCATTAAGGCCCAAAGTGGACAATATCGTACTAATCGGATAAATAGAGTTGGACATAGGCTTTCACAATCCCAACAATTGGTATCAGAGCCGGGATGACGAACATATGCAAGAAGACCAAAATACCCTTCAAGTTCGAAGAGCCTCCACTTCGATGGGAAGGGCGGGGTGCGTAGCAGAGGCCAGTCAAAGATCCTGGAAGCTTCGGTTGTGGGAAGAGAATTCTCAAGGTGACTTCGCGATTAAGTGGTGCCGGAGACTTATATCGAAAGTCTCTCCCTAACAACAATACAAGATTAGGTGGATATTCTTAATGGTGCTGCAAGGATTAGGTGGTGAATGTCCTAATGGTGCAGTAAGGGTTAGGTGGATAAATCCTAATGGTGTAACAAGGGTTAGGTGAAGAGTCCCGTTGGTGATTACGGCGGTACAAGAAGTGTGCCAGGTTTCGCTGGAAGTTGGAAACCAAGGTTGATGTGGTACTTGGTTTGAGAGGAGGTTTGTTGGGAATGCAAACAAAGTCCCACATTGGAAGTTTAGACAAATAATGTCTAGTATATAAAGAGATGTCCAACTCTGATTAGTACGAGGCCTTTTGGGAAGGAGTCCCAGAAACAAATCCATGCGGGCTTTGCCTTCGGGCCCAAAGTGGACAATATCGTACTAATCGGACAAGATAAAGTTGGACGTGGGCTTGGAAAAGACCAACAATTGGTATCAGAGCCGAGATGACGAACATCTGCAAGAAGACCAAAATACCCTTCAAGTTCGAAGAGCCTCCACTTCGATGGGAAGGGCGGGGGTGCGTAGTAGAGGCCAGTCAAAGATCCTGGAAGCTTCGGTTGTGGGAGGAAAATCCTCAAGGTGACTTCGCGATTAAGTGGTGCCGGAAACTTATATCGAAAGTCTCTCCCTAACGACGATGCAAGATTAGGTGGATATTCCTAACGGTGCTGCAAGGATTAGGTGGTGAATGTCCTAATGGTGCAGTAAGGGTTAGGTGGATAAATCTTAATGGTGTAACAAGGGTTAGGTGAAGAGTCCCGTTGGTGATTACGGCGGTACAAGAAGTGTGCCAGGTTTCGCTGGAGGTTGGAAAACCAAGGGTTCATGTGGTACTTGGTTTGAGAGGATGTTTGTTGTGAATGCAAACAAAGTCCCACATTGGAAGTTTAGACAAATAATGACTAGTATATAAAGGGATGTCCAACTCTGATTAGTACGAGGCCTTTTGGGATGGAAACCAAAAGTAAATCCATGCGGGCTTGCCATTAAGGCCCAAAGTGGACAATATCGTACTAATCGGATAAATAGAGTTGGACATAGGCTTTCACAATCCCAACAATTGGTATCAGAGCCGGGATGACGAACATATGCAAGAAGACCAAAATAACTTGCTCTGAGATTTACATCAAAATCATTGCCGGAAGTTGCAGGAATACTTATCAAAGGTTGAAGTAGAAGCTGCAACAAAAGATGCAAATGGCATCAGGTTTCACTATCAAAAAAAAAAAAAAAAAGGAGGAAAATCAAAGGGGTAAGGACATGGTCTACTAATGTTTATTGACAGGGAAAGCAAAACTCAGACTTACCGAAGACAGGGAAGAGTTTGTAAGCTTCATCATAGAAGCAAGCCACCGGAGATGCAGAGAAACTGCATCGTTTTCTCCACCGTTGCGTAAAAGCTTCACCGGAGGCGCAAACGTTCATTCTTCGGGTCTGTAGTTGAAGGGTCTTAGGAGTTAGCTTCATATGGTAATGGTGATAGATGATCACAGTAAGAACCATGGATTCTGGTCAGAAATTTTTTGTGGTTCATTCTCAAAACAAGTTTCACGGAGAAGAGACCCATGAGCGTTGGTGGTGGAGGCAGTTCCTAACGGGAGCGCTTTGGTGATCGGAATCACACTGGAAACGACGAGGTGGAGTGGTCTCCAGAAGGTACATCGTGAATTGCAAGAACCGTCGGAGTTCCAGTTGCATGTCAGGATTTGTGTCTGAGACATAATCAGAAGAGAAAGCTTTGATTTGCCATCGATGGAAGAAAGAGACGTGAGGTAGAGATGGGCCTTAACTGACAAAAGCCCAAGGTGGAGATTGTGAGGATATGTGCTTTAGTCAATATTGTTTAGTTGGACCAAAGCTAGATGAAGCCCAAACTTTCTTACGATCACAAAGACGGTTTCTGTGTCGGTGAACTCTGTTACAAAAGGAAAATTAGAGTTAATGAGTAATGGTAATTACTTGTACAAAAAGGAAAAGAGAAGTACGTCTTATGGATATAAAAGAAAGACGTCTACCTTCCTAAGAGCTGATCCGAAAAACCCTAAACACAGGGACAAAGAGAAGTTAAGAGAGAGATCAAGAGTAGAAGAAACTAAGAGACATTGTTCGAGTCATGTCTCTAAAGGATAGAGTTTCTTTGATCTTCTTATTCTTTGTTAATGTCATGTTTATACGAGAAGAGCGCTTAGAGCGTTTGTGTAAACCCTTTGATTGATAGTGGATGTTGTGGGAGACGGTTCCCACCCCAGAGGTACCGCAAGGGAACTGGGTTAAAAATCTTGTGTCGTTTAGTTAAGCAATCAAACGATCAATAATTCCTAACACAAAGCATACTCTACCTGAGATTCAGCAGTGAACTGGTTAAGCTCAGAGATGGTCAGTGGCTCAATCTTCTGTGCATGAACTATCTTCGAAGAAGAGGCTCATGGGTCTGCTCCATGACCCGGCAAGCTGAAAGATACGGCAAGAGAAGACACTCATCGAATCATTGAAGCCAAACGTTTGCCTAATTTCAATATCACAATATCTTATGGCATGGCAAGTTCTACTAACGTTACGACAAGCCAAGAAACTCTTTATCATACCATTTAAATTCAGGAAAAAATTACATTATGGGTCACTTTTCTAGTTTCTTATTACGCTGTAGGTCACTTTGTTCTCCAAGGACACCTTTTCTAACTAGCGCACTTGTACTCACTAACTTGGTTTGTACCTAGTTGATTTTGGG